>NC_134704.1:94200714-94398214 GCF_043290135.1 Rhipicephalus microplus | reverse complement strand
TCTGTGTTCAAGAACTGTCAAGCGGCAGAAAACAACAACAACATATAGGCTTTTTTTTCTACGAGCAACCCAGTAAAAAAAAAAACATAGAGAGAGAACAGGAGACCGGTGCAGTCATTGCGGATATCGCCAAAAGCATTTTTTTGTTGACGCGTCGAATAGCATGTTTAACGTTTATCTTAGAGGTGTACTGACACAAAAACGTCGGCTTAGTGTTTCTTGGGGCTGCATTTTGTTGCATGGGGCCTGTTAGTCATAACACGGCATACCATTTGTTGCAGCACGCGACAAACACATAATTGCAGGCGCAAATTATCAATCGACTGAAATTTTGGTTTGAGAGAGCTCCAAGAACGACAACCCGCTGGGTGCAACTGTCGCCACTTAGCGTGTGGAGATCTCGATCATGTGAGTACAGAGAACTGTGACTCACTTCCGCACTGTCCACATCAAGAGTTCCTTTCGGAATGAAAACGTAACTGCACTGTCGCTAGACATAAAACTCTCAACGCGGGCACCGCGGGCACGCACTCGCAAGAGTCGCAAACAGCTGCCCAGAAACTTGAACAAACGCGGCAAAACAAAAACGGTGGCTATGGCGTCATTAAAACTTGTTTTATTGACTGCAGCATGCTGACGGGAAATAGAGGAGAGGGGTCCCCAAGTGGTCGCTTTCGATGCTGTTATTACCTTCAAAATTTAACCTTTAAAATTGCTGTAAAATACCCCCTACGCTCCCTTTCACGCCACCTCTGAAAAGGTCTGCAGGCCTTCCTCACCCTATCGCACCCCCATGGACACCTTTCGAACTCGTGGGAATGGACCTTCTAGGACCCTTCCCTTTGTCGACCCCTCGAAACAAATTGATTATAGTGGCAACCGATTACTTGACCCGGTATGCTGAGACAAAGGCGTTACCCCGCGGCACAGCGTCTGAAGTCGCGAAGTTCTTCGTGCACCACATCGTCCAACGGCACGACGCGCCGTCATGTGTAATTACGGATAGAGGAACGTCATTTACGGCACAAATGCTAGAGGACAATTTCAGACGGAGCTGCACAAGTCACCGAAAAACAATGGCTTACCACCCACAGACTAATGGAGTGACGGAGAGGCTCAACAAGACCATATAGCGCACATGCTGTCAATGTACGTGGACGGGCAGCATGAAACCTGGGACGATATTCTGCCATACATCACATTTGCATACAATACGGCAATGCAGGAAACAATCTGATTTTCACCGTTCCACTTTGTTTATGGACGCGAATTTGCGGTTATCGCGGCCGCGAATTTGCTGAATAATTTGCTGAATTTGCCGAAAAACTAAGGCTTGCATTTAGCTAATCCTGCGTCGCAGCCCGCGTGACCTCCCCTGAATGACTCGCCCCTTATGGCGCACGCTGCATATTATTGAAAAAATTTGGGATATTTAGTATGCTCGAAATAATGAACAAAGGGGGGGGGGGGGCAAGAGTCCTCTAAGGACGCAAATACAATTGTTTCTTCACGCTGAAGCCACGTTCGATTGCCTTCTAAGCAGTTCGTCTGCCTAGAAAGTGACCTTAAAAACAAGCCTGATCTCTGGGAGAACTTTCTGTGGCAATGCAGGGGGCGGAGCTATACCGCACGTTCATTATTTCCGGCGCCCTCCACTACGGCGTCTCTGTTAATCATGCAGATGCATTGTGGCGTAATACCCTGTTTAATATTATCACATATATGTTATCTTACAGTAACATTCACGATTTGGTGTTGGTTGCAGGAAGTTATGTCTGCTTGAATAAAGGATGAGAACCGGTTCGAAGAATCTTGGATTCCGCAATTATTGAATTGACACTCGTCAAGGTGGTCTGTAGTGGTACGTTACTGCTGACCCGAAGGTAGCAGGATTGAATCCTGCTCTATGCAGGTCAGAATGCTGGAGGCTCGTGTAGAAAGACTTAGGAGCAACTTGAAGGGACACTCAAGTCAAGTAACCATCTGCGTCAGAGTGAAAGCTCAAATTGTGACAACATCTAAAACGACATTATTACCAACGGCAGTGCCCTACTTGCCGAGAAATAAAGTAAATGCCCAAGAATACATGCGTCCCAGTAGGACATTCTCAAAATGATACCAATGACGTCAGACGAAGCGCGTACAATTATTCCCTGGTAATCAATCTAGCTGCACTAAATGAGGAAGTTCCGTGCATCAAAACACGCAATAAAATGCTGTTTGTTCGTATCTGTTTGATTTATGGAACAAAGGACCGCCAAACGTTACCACGGGGAATGTCGCGAGTGGTTCGAAAATTCAATTTTCTCGTGGTTACACTTAGAGTTACTGTATATGATACCTTTAGGTAGCATATACACAGTAACTCTAGTTACACTGGACAGGTCGTGCTGTCTAGCGGGGCGCAGTTGAACTATGGTGGTTAAAAAGGGCAGTATGATGAGCAGGGGCCAGCAGGTGCACATACGGGTGATGAAAGATGGCAGTGGGTTTAGGTGGCGCTGCGCGCGTCGGGAGAGCGTTCAGGGGGGTTGCTCGAGCACGACTGACGGCTACTATATTTTGCAGGTTGAGCGACATGCGTTCTTTGCACGCTCAATTTCTCACATATTATGCAAGTGAGAAATTTTGTTGAGTTGCCAAACTCTGCGCGAGATAAGCGCGAGGAAGGCGTGGTTAAGGGCGGGTGACAGAGGCCAGCCAGTTTCTCTTATGTAAATTTCAAGTTAAGCGTCCCTCCTCTATATAAAAATGTGCTGAACTTTGTTTTTGCCGTTGCTTCGTTTAGCCGCCGCGGTGGTCTTGTGGTTAAGGCACTCAGCTGCTGACCCGCACGTCGCGTGGAATCTAATCCAAGCTGCGGCATGCAGCCCAATTTTCGGTGGAGGAAAATATGCTTTAGGCCCGTGAGCCGACATTTATGAGCAGGTTAAAGACTTCCTGGTGGTCGCAATATTCTGAGCCCTCTACTACGACGTCTCTCATAATTATATCGTGGTTTTGATACGTTAAGCCCCGTCAGTTATTATTAACTTGACTGTTTCGAATGGGGCGATATTCTCTTAACTTTTATATACCACATGTGCACGTCACGACGCTACATGTTGGTCATTGTACTACGACTTAGAATATCCATATTCAAAAAGAGTTTCTTGAAGTGTAAAAAAATGGTTGTACGTTGCCTCCAGCTGGTTCTGCGAAAACATTTTTTTTTTTGTGCATGATCATGCATAAGTTGAGCATGCCGAGAAAAAGTCCAACACTGGGCAAAAGAAAAAAAAAACTATCAGCAGCTATCAGACGGCGGCGAGTGTTTGCATGCCTTGTAAATAGTTTAACTGAAAAGCCATGCTTCCTTCGTGACTGCTGATTTTGCAAGAGCTTTCGTAGATATTTTCAGTGCATGTAAGTATACCCTTGCTTACACACTTAAGCCTGCCGTTAGAAGAAAAGTACGAGCCAGCAAAAGGTTCGTAGTTTCCAGCATTGTTCGGTTTTGTGCCACATCCAGCACGTAAAATCAGAGAATGCGCACTGTTCAGCGCCAACTGTGCCTCATCTGGTGAGGCAACATCGCGTCTTAGCTGTAGTTTGCTTCTCAGCAACATGGAGCAACTTATTTTTCCAAATTCCTCACCAGCCTGCTCGAGGCTTTACCAATTTCGGCAGCAGTGAGTGAACCAACTCGGCCCCTTCGAATTCGCAAAGGCCGAAAGTGACGGTCCCAGGTTCAGTGGGAAATGATAGTTTGTTCCAGCTTGTGTTAGGAAGCCTGATGTTGCGGCACACGTATTCCGCACTGCCTTCACTCTGCGACTCCACTTCTGCCGTGTCAGTGTTAACGGCTGCGGTAAAGCCAGATTCTGCTCGAAGCTGTTCCTCTAATAGTTGTTCACTTTCTTCAGGCTGCTTCTGCCTTACAGTCGTCCTTTTCACTCGGAGGCTCACCTTGTTCACATAGGTCTCTCCCTTATCAACGAGTTCGCGCTTTTTGCAAAGTATTTTGGCGCATCCAGGAAGATTGTAGGAACAGCGTCCTCTGTTAGCAGCAGCTGATCGCGTGGAATTTTAACTGCCTCACCATTGATCACATGGCGATAAGTTCTCTGTAAACGTGGCCTTGAGGTGTCGTGCACAAACGTCGTTTGTGCACGACACCTCAATATATATATATATATATATATATATATATATATATATATATATATATATATATATATAGCCCCGCCGCGGTGGTCTAGTGGCTAAGGTACTCGGCTGCAGACCCACAGGGCGCGGGCTCGAATCCCGGCTGTGGCGGCTGCATTTCCGATGGAGGCGGAAATGTTGTAGGCCCGTGTGCTCAGATTTGGGTGCACGTTAAAGAACCCCAGGTGGTCTAAATTTCCGGAGCCCTCCACTACGGCATCTCTCATAATCATATAGTGGTTTTGGGACGTTAAACCCCACATATATATCAATCAATCATATATATATATATGTATATATATATATATATATATATATATATATATACATGATATATATCATGATATATATATATATATATATCATGATATATGATATATGATATATCATGATATATATATATATATATATATATATATATATCATGATGTGCGTACTCATTTTCTTGCCATTCTTTTTTTTATTTTAGTCAGCAGAGCCTGTCACTCGACTATAGTCGGTAATACCTCTAGAAGTCAGCGGCAGTACCCCCTCAAAGGCGGATGCACACAAGCCGGCACCAATGGTCTTGCATGTACTCCAGACCGACATCATGAGTCGGACGGCCGTTGACTCCACCTACAGGGAACGTTGCTGAGAGCAAGAGCAGGACTATTTCTTTAGTCATCGAGGTGATGAGCTGCCGCGCTTCAGTCACCTGTGTGGGGCCTCGCCTATCTTTCTGAGGTGTATCCGACAGCAGTTTCCTATACCATCACCCTCCGCCCACCCTTCCGCCATCTTGGTGCCTGCAACTCACGCTCGGCTTCCGCTGGTGTCTCATCGCCACATGTTCGAAACGGACATTAGCGCACTTCACTTGACCACTTTTATGTGAAACAAGGCTTCCGACAAGACATTCGAAATGACGTTTTTTTTATGTTTTAAATGTTTCATTTTGGTTGGTATTCGTTCTCTTTGCTTTCATTCAAGTCGAACTTGAGCCTGGAAATACATAGCCTAAAGGGGCCCTGAAACCCTTGTATGGTAACCACGAAATAAATTCGCTTGGAAATCGTATTGCCTCACAAATTCAACGCAGTAAAAATTTGAAAGATCCGCCCAGTACGAGCGGAGTTACAAAGATGTGTCTCCCGTTGCAGTCGCAATTTGTCTTCCCTCGTTCCGACGAAAGTGCTGGAAGCTAAGCAGGAGAGATGGAAGGGGCAGAAAAAAACCGTCACACACGCCTCGTGACCTTGATCACTTTTTGATATTTTTTCTCTCGAATACGCGGCTTTTTTAGTGTGATCACGCATGCACGCGTGGACAAGTGACGTCCTCTCGTGGCGATCTCTGTAACAACCGAGCGCGCCATGTTCAAATCACCCAATGACTGATAGATGGGTAATCTACGTGTGATTTTTGAGCGTCTCCTGTCATTTGTCGAGGGAAAAGAAAGCAATTTTAAGCCGCCTTCGATAATTTTCAGTGACTTCCAGGCCACGTGAGGCGCTATAACATTTGGATCGCGTGTTCTCGGGAGCCTCCACTACCGATCTGCAGCGTTTTCTGACATTGCTCAAAAAGTGTTGCAGGGCCCCTTTGAATTGCACTTGTACTACATGAAATGGGTAAGCAGTGAGAAAAAAGTGGAATTTCAGCAGCTGTACATGCAAGTCCGTTTGCTTCAGGTGACTGGTTCCACACTGTGAGCCTGGGCTAAAACATCTGTGCTTTAGGTGTTGTCGAAGGACAATTTGCTGATATATACATGGAATCAACATTTCTTCTCACTGACCCTTCAACGAGAACGACAACCACACCCGTCATGATAGCTCAGGACGCTGCCCAGGGGCAAAGGCAATTACATCGCTGCGCTAACGTTCAGGCAGATCGGGAAGAAAGGCCCTTGCCAAACTTAGTTCGCTCTCACCCTCTTTGGCATGCTGGTTACACCCTCACGCTTACACACAGATCACTGCCACTAATAATTAACGAACACTGAATAACACAAAGAAATTAGGGACGGTGTATTATTCTTGTAATATCAAAATGGTATTCAACGGAGCTAGTTGGTTGATAACTAAGCTTGGAGTGAGCAGCGAAACTTCATACGACGCAAAAAGATATGAGACAGGCAAGAATAGGGACGTCTATGTCTGTCTGATCTTTGTTCTTCCTATAGCGAGTTCCGCAGCTCAAACCAATCTTTTCGATTGACTTGGACGTAATTAAGAGACCTCAACATAATAAACACTCAAATGCCGTAATGAGGTAAGTTTAGTGGACACTTAGCAGTATTATATGAGTGCATTCTGCCATTGCGTTATAAGTTTAACATCTTTTCTGTTTGCTGCCTAATTACATACAGGAAGCTCTCGTCATGCGCAAGTTCAGACCATTGCCATGACGACATGCATGCAGTAAGGACTCAAGCCATTGTATGGAGAGAAGAAAACAAAGCACTTTATCGGACTCTTACATAGTTAAATAATTGAAAAGAGTCGTTCAGGACGCTTTCTGTTTTACTCAGGAGTTGGGTAGAGAGTCAGTTCACCAGTTCCTGCAGCTGTTGCATTGTCGTCCGTCCTCCTACACAGTTCACAGAGTCGCCGACTGCACAATCTTTTGCAGGTAGTAGATTGCTTGGTTCTACATATCTTCGGTGTGGTATGCAATCCCGGGACCAAAGCAGCAATCTGAGTAATGGAACTCGAGGAACCTCAGCTGTCCCTCAAACGGGCACCCGAGCTCAGCGTTCAAGCACAACACAGGCTCTTCTTCTAAGAAACTGAGGTCACCAGGCTCGATGTAGAGGTTGGCCAGCGGTAACGGAAGGGAATCGGCAGGACACAGGGCGCAGTCACGGTACAAGACAGTTTCGTCGAGTGCTCCGCCGTCTTCGAGCTGGTTCTCGGTCAAGTTGACGATGAGACTGTCTCGGCAGTAGCCGCACACGGCGTGCAAACATGGCAGCAGCCACATTTTCGCGTGCACAGCTCCGCAGATGGCACACACGTAGTAGCTCGGCATCTCATGCACAAACGTGACAACTTTCCGATCCAGGAAGGGAGACTTGAATCCTCGGAGCATGTATGCATATCCTATCCGTGGCAGAAAACATTCCAAAGAGGGCAGGCCGCAGTTTCCTTTTTGTGGGGTGTTCATCTTCGAATTTGTTGCCTGGTTCCTGGTTCCTGTTGTGCTCCTTCGGAGTTTTGGCCCGACTTTTCAGCTTGGTACGACTCCTTCGTCTACGAGGTCTCAGTGACGACTGACCTGAGTGACATTTGCGAGCGCCTTTTACACCGGTGAGTGACTCATTTTCTTGTTTCTCTCTTTTTTTTTTGTTCACATTTTCCCATTCATCTTTCCCTTACCCACGTCGTTTTGTTGCGAAGGAGGTGCTTATCTTATACACCGCCACACCTGCCCTACCACATTCCAACTTTCCTTGCTTCAATTCTTTTGTCGAAAAAGAGTGCCAGCCCGGCTTTTCGGGAAGAATAGGCAATGAGTCAGCGAGAAAGCCAAGCTTGGCGACCTTATTGGTTGTAGAAGTAGAGGGATTTCTTTATCGAGGAAGCAGGAAGGTAGCCAAATTTTAGCTAACCCTTTATAGAGTACGTCTATGTGCATTGCTGCACTTTACGAAGAGCGCTGTTAGAGGACAGTAAGAAGCCTGTTTTTAAAGCCTCTACAGAGTTTTCGACCGTGGCGCAGTGGATTGCGTGCCTGGCATCTCTTGTATAGGTCTCGGAGAGGATATGGGTTTGACTTTCGTTGTTTGAGCTTTTGTTTTCTGGTGGTTTTTGTTTTTGCGACGTAATTTCCTTGACTAAAATGCGTCGCTGAAGTCTTGGTGGACCCCACTTTCGTGTTAAAAAATTATATCTGATGAAAAATAATAAAAAAACTAGCTATCCATATTGACTCAACATTTCGTGCAGGAGCGACCAATCGGAGAATCCTGATAAAAGTTCTATATGGTGTCACGAAGCAATCTCTTTTTTGCGGGACAATTGGACACCACCCATTAAAACAAAGGAAACTGCACGATAAAATAATAAATATCCTGGAAAAGTACGCGCGTCTTGCAACTCTAATGAAATTTTAGCGTACGTTTCTAACGGGTGTCGGCTGTGAGATCCATGAATCAATATTAAGAATTAGAATAATAGTTTTGTTTGTTTGTTTTTCTTCCTAATCGAAACTTTATTGAAAATTGCTAACGATATAGTGGGATTTGGGGTACATAAGGAGGTTTCACACTCAAAGACTCTACCGGGAACTCCTGCATGTACAAAGACAATGATAGTTATGAGCACTTCAAAGCAGCAAAAGCGAGTGTAGTGAAAAATATAACAGCAGAAAAATATATGCATATCATCACATAAAATATTACAGTTTTAGCATATCGCGTCATAGCCAAAAGGCTGTGAGAAAATAGTCAAGTGATAATAAACAGTTTAGTAACCTTTATCTAAATACGCCGAACAAAAAGAACTCTATAGGTGCAAAAAACTGGCGCATCTGGTTAGTCTGCGCTAAGTAACCATAATGATACAAAGTATCAATATGCTTAACCCCCCATTAAGTTACCCTTATTTGTGTAACAATATATTTATCTTTTTTCTAAATAAGTTATACTGCAGTTTTTTAGATAAGTGCAAGGCTGTTTCATATATACAGGTGAATATTAGAGTAGGCTTATCATTTTTACTAAGAATTCTGGGTAAACGACAATTGTCCTTCAACTCAAATTGTGGTGTCCTCTAAGTCATCAGGTTAGCAGGAAAAAATAAGACTGGTGGAAGTTAGTAATTGATAATCTATATAGGTACTGATAATATATGATCGTCTTAACTATTGACAACACTATACATAGCGCTATTTTGTCGGACATTTCGCGCGGTGATTATTTTGTTAGTCTTTGTTTGTTTGTTTGTTTGTTTGTTTGTTTGTTTGTTTGTTTGTTTGTTTGTTTGTTTGCCGATTTTCCGTTCAATAACTGCAGGACACCGCTGCCGTTGCTGGTAGACGAGGCCATGTGGACATGTTCGTACGAGGCAGAAAGTTGAAACGTGAATTTATTTTTGTTCTCTATTCTACAACCAACTCAATTGAAGTGCACTCGGCATGAGACAGAATTGAAGAAAAAGCGCCTTCGTTTTCGAGCGTGTTGGCGAAGAGGTTACGACCCCGTTACAAAGGAACACGCATAAGACCAAGTCATATATTCATCCCAAATAATAGTCACGAGATACCCATCTTCCCGCCTCTCCCTGTAAAACTATGCTTTCCTCCTCCGCGCGGAGTAGTGAACCAGCCTATTCATAGTTCGTCTCCCCTTGTCTATGTTCCTTTCGCCCCGACAGATTGGGGCTAGTGCTTCACCAGTCTCGCGTGACAGCAACCATGACAAGGCCGCTCCCCCCGCATGACTCACACCTGATGACTCACCCTGCATGACTAACCTCAGCGAATGTGCTAAGTTTCTCTCCATCACCTTAACTTTGGCTCAGTGAATGTTTCAACGCGTATTGTTGCGACTCATGTCAATGTTCACTGTAATTCACCCGAACCAGCGGGGGGTAGCGTAGAATTACAAAATGTGACTCATAACTCCGTGCTTTTTTTTTTGTTTCACCTTTTAGTACCCAAGAACCACCCCTGCTTGTTAATTATTAAAGTAAAATAAACGCATGAGTTGTCTCCAATTCTTGGTGACCACTATCCCTTTCCAATTGGTTAATTGTTAAAAGGGCTCTGGCACAAATCTTCGGGTCGGCGATATACCGGGCGGGATTGATTCCCGTGAACATACGTATATCATGTGCGATATATTGCCACATGGTTTGTGCGTAGCGTCCATAAACAAGGTGGAAAGGTGAAAATCTTATTGTTTCCTGCATTGCCGCATTATATGCGAACGTGACGAATATCGTCCCTGGTTTTGTGCTGCACGTCCACGTACATTGATTGAGAAGCATGTCCGCTATGGTCTTGTTGAGCCTCTCCGTCAGTCCATTAGTTTGTGGGTGGTAAGCCATTGTTTTTCGGTGACTTGTGCAGCTCAGTCTGAAATTGTCCTCTAGCATTAGTGCCGTAAATGACGTTCCTCTATCCATAATCACACATGACGGCGCGCCATGCCGTTGGACGATGTGGTGCACGAAGAACTTCGCGACTTCAGACGCTCTGCTGCGCGGTAACGCCTTTGTCTCTGCATACCGGGTCAACGAATCGGTTGCCACTATAATCAATTTGTTTCGGAACAGAGGGAAGGGTCCAAGACGGTCCATTCCCACGAGTTCGAAAGGTGTCCGTGGTGGTGCGATAGGGTGGAGAAGGCCTGCAGATTTCAGAGGTGGCGTGAAAGGGAGCGTAGGGGGTATTTTACAGCAATTTTAAAGATCAAATTTTGAAGCTAATAACAGCATCGAAACCGACCTCTTGGGGACCCTTCTCCTCTATTTCCCGTCACCACGCTGCAGTCAATAAAACAAGCTTTAATGACGCCATAGCCACCATTTTTGTTTTGCCGCGTTTGTTCAAGTTTCTCGGCGGCTGTTTGCGACTCTTGCGAGTGCGTGCCCGTGGTGCCCGCGTTGAGAGTTTTATGTCTAGCGACAGTGCAGTTACGTTTTCATTCCGAAAGGAACGCTTGGTGCGGACAGTGTGGAAGTGCGTCACAGTTCTCTGTATTCACAAGATAGAGATCTCCACAGGCTAGGTGGCGACAGTTGCACTCAGCGGGTTGTCGTTCTTGGAGCTCTCTCAAACCGAAATTTTAGACGATGGATAATTTGCGCCTGCAATTATGTGTTTGTCGCGTGCTGCAACAAACGGTGTGCCATGTTATGACTAACAGGCCCCATGCAACAAAATGCAGCCCCAAAAAACACGAAGCCGACGTTTTTGTGTCAGCACACCTATACGATAAACATTACACGTTAAAGAACCCCAGGTGGTCGGAATTTCCGGAGCCCTCCACTACGGCGTCTCTCATAATCATATGGTGGTTTTGGGACGTTAAACCCCACATATCAATCATATCAGGATAAACATTAAACATGCTATTCGACGCGTCAACAAAAACATGGCCGGCTAATGCTTTTGGCGATATCCGCAATGACTACACTGGTCTCCTGTTCTCTCTCTATGTGTTTTTTTACTGGGTCGCTCGGAGGAAAAAAAAAATGCTTACATGTTTTTTTTTTTTTTGTTCTGCTGCTTGACAGTTCTTGAACACAGAGAGAATGAGCTGCACTTAAAGAGGTTTATCTTAAAGTGCATGCCACTGAATACTTATATTTTTTTCTTTGCTCGGCTTATCGTTTTCTCAGTTTCTTTGTGTTGCATTTCACTATTTCTTGCGTGCACGAAGTCTCATTGTTGTCACTATGACGACGTCTCCGTCACCGATGACACTTACATGGCTGTGTTTTACTGATATCGGGCTACATATTATGAAATCTCTGTCATGATCCTTGCATTTAGTGTAAGCCACGGATCCATTTGATGATGAAGATAAAATGTAATGAAGTGACGCCATCTGTTGATAAGGTTGCACGATGGGCACGTTATCAGGTGTACGAAAAATGAGAATGGTGCAAACCATTGGTTTAGCCGGGGGGCCTGAAGATAAGGGGTCTTCAAATCAAAATTCGTTTAAAATTTCGCATGCGTATATGAACGCACAATATAAACATACGCAAGAACACGCATAAAGCATAGTTTAACACTTTAACCCCCCACCCCCCGGCCACATTCCCCCAAATGCACCCTCGATGCATGCAGAGGGACGAAAGAAAAGAAACACGATGGTCTTTAGAATCATAACGTCGAACTTAAAACCCCCTTGTATTTAGATTTAAGCGCGGGTTAGAGAGCCTGAGGGGCGGAGATTTTGGGAGCCCTCCACTATAGCGTCCTTCATATATATATATATATATATATATATATATATATATATATATATATATATATATATATATATATATATATATATATATATATATATATATATATATATATATATATATATATATACATATTGTGCTTTAGGGACGAGAGACCTGACGAAGTATTACAATAAGATGTTTAAATACTTGTATTGTAACATAATAATGAACATTTTTAAGAGGCTGGAAGGGAGTGTGGAGGGGTCTTCTTGGAACACGAATGACCTCGTCTCTTGATGTTGAGACTGTGTTCAATTACATCCTCAGCTGCTCGTCCGCATCGGAAACGAGCTAGAATAACAAGCCTGAGTTAGCATTATCTAATTTATTCACAGGTGCTTTCATGGACAGCTGTGGGAAAATAAATGCGCTCAGCCGGGAGGTCCATTGACTAGCTCCTGTTCTCGAGGACGTCCACGCGTAAGAGGCCGTCGGGTACACCGAACGAGGCGACCGAGTTGGCACGTTGACACGAAGACAATGCAGTGCTATCGACTCGTGCGAGGATAAACAAAAAAAAAACACGAATGTCTGAACAACGTGCTGAAACGTTCTTCGAGTTCTGCAGTGCTTGTATCTTCGACACAGATATATACTGGAAAATTGTTGGTTAGAGGGCGAAATGGACAAAGACGGTAGGGGCGCAGACGAGCGCTCGTCTGTGTCCCTTCCGTCTTCGTCGATTTTGCGCTCTAACTAAAGATGCATCCGTACCAACTAGCCAACTCTCAGTACTTCGACGATAATATCTCAACTTTGATTACCCCATGTGTTTCTTTTTGGGGTGCCTTCTAGAGGTCGACTGTCGAAATTACACGTACAAGTCAACCGGCAATAAAACTGAGACCAGAGGAGCACAATGTTAGAATTCTTTAGTCATCATCATGAATAAGCTACAGAGTTGCGTTTCTCAATTACTTATTTTTGTCCTTTGCTTTCCGTTACTGCGCCTTTAAATCTTGCAACGTTTCATTTCCTCGTGTTTTGTTTTGTTTTTTATGTTTTTCGGTATCTTAACAAAACCTAGGAGGAAGTCACTGAAAACGTTTTTGTTATAAAAGCAGTTTTACGAAGGGTACTTCAGCTACAACAACAACAACAACAACAACAACAACAACAACAACAACAACAAACACAACAACAACTCATAGTAAACTATAAGCTTGCCTTTACCCTACGACTTTGAGTAGTCTTTCTAACACAAGATGCGTTTGAAAAATGTGCAGATGAGCAATGTTGCTACACCAGCAGGACAGATATACACTGTGTTAAACATCTATAAAGAACGCCGCATAACTTCACTGACATACGAGCATTATTTCAATATAGTTCCAGAAAGGAAGGAAGGAAGGAAGGTAGGAAGGAACGAAGGAAAGTTTAAATGGAAGGACAGGGAAGTTAGCCAGTTCTTAGACCGGCTGGCTACTCTGTGTTGGGAAAGGGGTGAGGGGAATAAAAGTTGGTAAAAAGAAATGTTGCGAAGAAAGAGAGAGAAATTACAAAAAGATGCGACAAAGAAAAGGCAACATCAAAGAGTATAAGACACTAAAGTCTGTCTCTGAGGCCAGTTGTCCACAAAAAGCGTAGTAAAGCTTTCAAAGCCTTATTGGTTGAGAATGGGCTTGGCCAATGACCCAGAATCCTTTGTTCCGACAAGGGCCGATGATCCAGTCTATCCAGAGCTGCGGTCAGTTCTTGTATTTGCGCGTTGAAATGGGTGCACTCACATAGAAGGTGCGCGATGGTTTCTTCGCAGCTGCAGTAAGTGCATGTAGATCGAAGAGCTGGTCATTTCAATGAGATAAGAGTATGCGTTCGTGAAGGGCACTCTAAGCCACAGGTGGCATAGAAGAGTCTCCTCAGCTCGAGATATCTCTGAGGGAAGATGAAGCTGCAGATCGGTATCGAAGTTATGCAGGCGTTTGTGAATTCTGTCGAGTTCCACTGTACCAGCGTGAGATCACGTGCAAGCGAACAAAGTCTTGTAGCTGCGTCGGTTCTTGAGAAACGTATGGCTGTGTATTGGGTAGCGTCGTGTGCACATCTAGCGGCCTCATCTGCACGGGCATTGCCACATACACCGCGGTGACCTGGTATACACTGATACACTATGCTGTGCTGTTTCTGGATTGCTTGGTGGTGAAGAAGCCTTATTTCAGCTACTAACTGTTCATTAGATCCATGGTGAAAGGGTGACATAAAACATTGAAGAGCTGCCTTCAAGTCCGAGAACATAGGCCAATTTCGCGAAGGTCCTTCAAATATAAACTCCAGAGCTGCACGTATGGCGGCGAGTTCTGCAGCTATCGACGACGTCAAATGCGATGTGAAGAATTTCATTGTGATGTGCCTCGCGGGAATAACCACCGCCCCTGCTGAGCTTATACTAAAGACATAGAGCCATCCATGTAAATGTGAAGGCTTTCGTTGAGCTTCTCTCGCAGGAAGAGTAATGTGGCCTGTTTCAGGGATAGATGCGACGACTTTTTTTTTTATTTTGGATGCCAGGAATTGTAAGAAGGGCTTTGAGGGGGTGTAGGCACCACAATGGTAGCGGCGGCCGTGCTGCATGCATGCAGTGCAATGGAAGCACTGCGCAATGCTGAGCTATAGTTGCGATGAATGCTTAGTGGGGCCTTGAAGTTCGAAAGAGTCTAGGAGCATAAGAGGGGTTTGGGGGGGATGTGGATCAGTAAAAGACGAGAAAGGACATGGCCGATGCGCCCCGAAAAAGCAGTCATTCATCTTAATAATAATATCTCGTTTATTAGAAATACATATAACGAACATGCAAATAGCCCAGTTTTTTTTTTAATGGCTTTTTTCAAGGTACCGCGTCTTGGGTTGCCTATGTAGCACCGCAAGAGGAACTATTTTACGGAGCTTTTACGCTTGTTGTTAACTGATAAGTTCGGGCGTATATCGTTTTCTGCACAGTGATTGATGTTCAGCGGAATCAAAAATGAAATAAACAGAGGTAGCACAGCACTAAAATCACGAAGACTGTGTGACTAAGGGCTGACAGCAGGAAATTTGCGAGTGCTATAATGCTTGACAAGTGCGTCTGCTAATCTTGACTACCCGGTAAACTCGCACGACTACACACAATACTCAGGAGCAAGAGAAAGCGTGCAAGACGGCCGGCTCTGTGTGTGCCTTCCTTTGGCTCGTTTCCTCTGCGCAGCTGAGCGCTTCGAAAGTGCCGCCAACTATTCCCACAGCACGTACTCAGATTCGTTCAACGCACTGAACGTCTTGTGGCCAACGCCTTATCGCCCTTAGCATTCGCCGCCTCAAAAAAGAGAAACTTCTGTTCAGGTATTCTGCACTTGTTAATGCGCAGTATCCTCTTTCGGCAAGGTTTTGATCTTGGACGTGTGACTGTGGTAAGCGGCGAGACAAGGTGACTATGATGCAAAAGGTATATCATGCGCGCGCTCGTTTCCTGCTCATTCTTTTAAATGCGAAGCATTTCTTAGCGTACTTCGGCGACATTGAGCGCATCTATCTATCTATCTATCTATCTATCTATCTATCTATCTATCTATCTATCTATCTATCTATCTATCTATCTATCTATCTATCTATCTATCCGCCTACGACATTTAGCTCTCCTGGCCATTTCGATATCGGTATCGATATCAAACTTGGTATGAATTAACATGACTGTATGAAGAACATCTTCGACTAGTCACAACATCAAAATCATGACACTTATGTCATGAATATCATGATTTACATGTCATGGTCCTGCACCTCTTGCGGTAGTTTTCTTCACGTGGCATGTTGCAAAACTGGTTTGGTATGAAATGATTGCAAGGCGAACACAACCGACAGACCCTAACATTAAAATCATGACATGCGTGTCAGATAAAAACATCACTACATGCCACGCTCATGATGCGCTGGCGGCTGTTTCGCTATAGCGTCACATATACCGAATTTCGTATTACGGTACGTGAATGGATGACGAAGGTACACACTAAACGAAAATGACCTAAAATAACCTCAAAAACTGGGTAAACCATTTGTCCTCTAGCGCACTACTTTTCCTGGTTTTTTTTTTACCACCTACTACCGAGGTAAACATTTACTCTCGTGCTAACTGAGTTTTTGAACGTAGGGAGAGTAGTAAATATTTACCCCAGTGAGGTTTTCAGCGAGTATGGAGGGAGTAAATTTTTACTACCTTCACAAGGTTTTTGAGGCTATTACTGGGAGTTATTTCTGGTGGTAAAAAATAAAAATTGACGGGTGCATTCGCTCACAGACGACGAATTTATTGAATAGCAGAACTGATTGAATTTATTGAACGGCAGAATCTGTGACACATAGATTCACATACAGACAAACACGCACACACAACAAATACAGAATAATACACCACTAGAACAGACTGCACGCGTTGCTCAACTACACTTTGACAGTGCGGTATATATATAGGCATGACTTTTTGACCGGCCCTGTAGGACCAGTAAGAGAGCTCTTTTTCTGCATCGATAAACAAGAACAGGTGAAGGTGCAAGCGTAAACTTAAGGTGGGCTGCAGGACACTAAATGTCACACCGACCTTTTATTGTAAATCTACCCAATCTCACCTTTTTGATTATCCAATAATTACTTGGCACACCGGGCTCATGGCCCCACGCGTGTTAGCACTGCTGATGCACAAGTCCATAAAATATACCTAAGTACGCACAAACTATGGTAGCTCAATGATTTTCATTGAGCGACGGTGCACAAACACAGTAGCAGCACGTATTCATCACAACGGGCGTAGAGGAGCGGTGCACGCCTGCACACAAGCTTCTTACCGACGGCGCACTAGGCCTTTTTGAGGAGCACGGCTATCCGATGAAACACAGCTGGCGATCACAGAACACATATCCTGTGCGAATTTCGTCGTCGTTCCAGACACAAACGAACACGTGGCCACTATCTTACGGGGACGGGGCGGTGTAAATACCACCGTCCGGGTTTTCTTCGTGCTCACCGGCAGCCGTTTGTTGGTCCCGTCTGCCTCGTATAGGCTTTGCGCTACATGTTTGAGGGCAGTTGGTGCATGAGGTGGGCAATTCGGGCAGCACTTTACTCATGCAGACATCGCCTACTGTGGAACAAAACATATGCGATGCTTCTTTCACCTGCCCCGGCGACACACTCTTACTGGTCACTGGCGGCCGCGACTCGGGGCCGACGACAGAGTGAAGCATTTTGCCTATTGCTTCTCCAGTAGGCAAGCACGGACGATGACACCAGATTGATTTTGTTACCACTGGCAGATCATCGCGATTCGGCTCGGAAGCGAGATATCCGCGACGTGCAGGTTCGGAGGCGTTCGGAAGCGCACGGTCGTTTGACGATGTAGGAAATACGTGAGATCCATCAGCCCAACCAGACACACAGATACCCAGCTTCTTGCACCGTCTGTCTCCAAGGCCAACGTCGAGCAAAAGCCAACAATTTGCGAAAATATGCAGGACAAGTTTCCTGAGCAGGTTTTCTTTCTTTCTTTTTTCTTCTTTTGAGACCCCCCCCCCCGTCTTTTTTTCTTTTTCGTTCACAGAATGCTGTTCACGCTTGTTGTGCTTATGCTGCCCCCAGTTCCAATGAAAGTGCGTTGACTCGATGTCAGTCCCGAGGCACGGCGATGCCAAAAAAAAAAAAAAAAAAAAACTTTGGTCCTCGCGTACCTTCAGGAGAGCGTCACAATGGGGCAAAAGCCACCGAAGCAGCTGCACCTTGCAGTCACGTGGTAATAAACTCTGAAACGCAGGTTAAAAATCACGTGACTGAAAACTCCCTAAGTGGTAAAACTGGATTTTGACATCTTTTTACTACTTGCCTGAGAGGTGGTGGTAAAACTATGTCATGTACCATCTTTTACTCCTACACGAGGTAGTAATTTTAAACGCAAGAGAGTTTTCAGAGGTCATGAGCCGCAAAAAC
Organism: Rhipicephalus microplus; assembly: GCF_043290135.1. Classification (NCBI taxonomy): domain Eukaryota; kingdom Metazoa; phylum Arthropoda; class Arachnida; order Ixodida; family Ixodidae; genus Rhipicephalus; species Rhipicephalus microplus. The sequence goes on along the minus strand of NC_134704.1, from coordinate 94,380,128 downwards.
CCCAAACTCGGATAGTTTTTGCTTACAGTGTACGTGACTGGTGGAAACATGATAATCATGAGTTCCATTTCATGTGACCCCATGAGTACATGCCATGCTCATGATGTGCCGGCGGCCGTATCGCTTGCTTCCCTTATACCTAATATGGTACTACGGGACGTGAATGGATGACGAAGGTAGGATACTGGTGCAAAGATGATAGACATGAGATTCATGTCATGTAACAACATGACTACATGCTACCCTCATGATGCCCTCTTGGACGTTTCGCTAGCTTCAAATATGCCGCATTTGGTATTACGTGCAGCCAATGAATGACGAAGGTATGGGACTGGTGTAAACATGATAATCATGAGATGCGTGTTATGTGAGAACATGACTACATGCCACAGTCAAGATGCCAATACATTTCGACGTGACGTGGTGCGCTTGCTCGCCGGCGTTCATTTCGTCGCGGCACGCCGGCGTTGCCATGCCAGGCGCCGGTCCTGTCCTATACTCGCAGGCACGCGCCGCGCTTCGTTGCTTTGACGCATGCGCCTTTGAGCGCGTCCGGCGTCCCTTGGTCACGAAAAAAATTGCCCGCAGCTTCCCTCGGGGGAACACTGAGGAGGATGCGGACCATATAATTGGTTAACGGGGTGTTAAAGTGCGACTTACTTGGGTCGATGGCTAAATTGGTTAACGTGGTTGTGAAATGGGGTGTTAAATTGCGACTTACTTGGGTCGATGGCTAAATTGGTTAACGTGGTTGTAGGAGGGGGTGTTAAATGAGTGAACACGTACACACGTATGCGAAAGGGCGGCGCTGGTCGAAGGGACGTCGATCATTGTGTTTGTGGATTCGTTGGAATTCATTTCACCGCGACCTTGGACGTCGACGCGCCGTACAAACCAACCGACGAGCGGCAACTGAGTGAGCGAGCGCCGACCTTGAGTATATATACAGCACGACGGCGCATGCACTGTCAGCTGTTGAATGTTCTCGAAGCGCGACGCCACATGCGCGTCCACTGGAGAATCAGGAGAATTGTAGATGTCGAACGCGGTGTGTAGAGGAGGAAGGGTGCACAGATGGTGGAGGAGTGAAGCGCGCGCGGTGTGTAGAGGAGGAAGGGATGCACAGATGGTGGAAGAGTGGGCGACGGCGCGACGGCGCATGCGCGCGCGTCAGCTGTCGAATGTTCGAGAAGCGGTGCGGACGGCGCACTACAAGGCGCGAGTATAAGATGCTCCGCATCTAAAAAGGGAGACGTAGTGTCGTCTACTTGGGTAACGCATCGGCGCGAAATGCAGCATGTCGCATTCGGTGTCGGTTGCCGTCGGGTCACGCCGATGAACGCTGGTCGCGCCTGGCGTCAGACTATAGAGTGCTCACGTTTTGCTAAGGTGAACACATTATACCTAATGAACACACTATATCCTTATAACGTGTCAAGTTTGAAAACGCTGCTTGCATTACTTTCGGAGAAAAAAAAATGGAGAATACGTAACTTATTTTAAACTGTCGCAAAATTACACATTTTTAAAAGCTATTTTCTTAATGTCTACAAACTTGAAAACGTATGAATTCATTCTTCATTAGACATGCATTTCAGGTAAAAAATATCTTCCTTTAAACAAAAGATTTGTCTTTTTATAGCATCTGCAATTTTTGAAAATGACAGGTGAAGAAATTTGTGTCTCCGTGTTGGTGAAGTTTGATATTTTTTTTCTCGTAAGTTATGCCGTTAATCATAAAACGAAGTTGACTTTCGGGCTACCTGGTGAGAGGTGCACGAAATATAAAATACTTAATACAATCTAAAATATCAACTTTTGGACCCGTGTCGATCTCTCGTGGAATCACCCTAGAGTGCTTGCGTTTTGCAAAGGTAGCGTCACTGTGCCCAGCGTGCGCACGCGTCAACGCTACATTGGAGTATTTTGGGCCCTTCATGATGCGCTCGCGGCTGTTTTGCTAGCTCTACATATACCAAATTTGGTGTTACGTGACCTCAATGAATAACGAAAATATATGACTGGTGCAAACATGATAATTCTGACACGCGTGTCATGTAAGAACATAACATACCACGCTCATAGCGTGCTCACGGCCGTTTCGCGAGCTTTAAGTATACTAAATTTGGTATCACGTGATTCGAATAGATGGCGAAGGTAAATACGCATACAAACATGATAATCGTGACACGGAAGTCATAAACGGCATCATTTACCGTCACCTCGTAACGTTGTGCTGATTTTAAAGTGACATATCGACATTTCTTATTCGTGATTCGCATATAATCCATTCCCACTCTACGTGGTATATGCAAACTTTTTAAGTGGTTAAGCTCCTTAAGGTACAGAGGGTTGTCGGTTGGCGGCGTTGGCGTCGTGCCGACGCCAACGCTAGAAATGATGACATAAAAATGATGACAGTGATCATCACGAACAACTACCGACTTGTGGAGTATATACATGACGTCTCGATATGCTCTAAGATCCATTTTGTATGACTGAAAACAACCAGAAACCACCAGGGGAGCATGCACAGACCTCGTCTTAGCCAACTTCAGGCTGGATGCGATATTACAAAGCCATAATAATGAAAACGAAAAAAAATTTCCTACTAAACAGAACTTACCTTTTATGAGCAATCAACACAGCATAAAATGGTACACCACTTGGAACTCATTTACATGCGCGAGTTGACAATGTCACGGGCGACTTTCGATAACACAAAACGATCCCAGTGCTTCGTCCACTCATCATCATTCACTTCATGGTTGTGCCTTGATTTGGTTTTGAACCTACCACTCGTCTACTTTCCTTCACCACCCTCCTCCCCACCCGGGTGTCTGCAACTCATTTTGGCCTCGGTGGGTAACTTGTCGCCGCGTGGTGCCCCGGCATCTCTGAGCTATAACGTTCACTGCAAAGCATTCGGCAGAACCCACGTACGTGCATGGGAATCAACGTTATGCGAAGCATGCGGAGGGAAGGTGACCTACTTGCAGTTTTTTTATTGAGTGACACGTCATTAAATGACTCTAAATATATGTACAAATAATGCATGCACAAACATATGTTGAAGAGTTGCAGATCTTTATATAACCGGTTGTTTGCACTTGCGCAACGACGACAACTGGAACATGCGTATTCGCAAATCCAGAAGCTGATATGAAGCATTGATGCTCGCACAGACGCTGTTCTTGGACACTGCTACAGAAATCAACTTCAGCGCACGGCACCTAACCACAATTGACGTTAACCCGACGTGACGGCTGTATGAAAGGAGTGCATATGTAACTTTTATAAAATTAGGTAGCCAGCACTGCAACCACAAAGACGTTTTACGAAGGTTAGCGTCTATTTTAATAGTGGTTCCGAGACCTGGCGTAGCTTTGCGGTGGAATGCTCGACTGCCACGAAGAATGCTAGGATTCGATTTTCGCTGGGACCCTGCAATTCAATAATTGCATTCATCAGGGGGTCAACGCTGCCTATTTTAGGCTCTTCTTAACACTGATATTTATTCTACGCCTTCATTGGGTCGACGCTACCAACTTTGGGTATTTCTTAACACATACGCTTTGAAATTGCCCATGTGCATTCTCATCGTTCCTAGTAGATATTGAATGTGTGTTCTTATTGTTTCTAGGTAGATTCTAAGTGTCCATCACTTGTGGCACATACCCACATACCTGTGGCACATACCCGCCCATGTGCTATTGTCTGGTAAGAAGTGTTTGACGACGTATGCGACTGGATTGTGAGATTATTCATGTCTTGACTAGCGCGCCATGTTCCTCAAACCGTCTTACCCTCCCATGCTAATTTTGGTTCACCCCAAGTTAAGGGGGTGGCCACGACAGCACCCAAACGTAAGTGGCTAGATAGATAGATAGATAGATAGATAGATAGATAGATAGATAGATAGATAGATAGATAGATAGATAGATAGATAGATAGATAGATAGATAGATAGATAGATAGATAGATAGATAGATAGATAGATAGATAGATGATAGATAGATAGATAGATAGATAGATAGATAGATAGATAGATAGATAGATAGATAGATAGATAGATAGATAGATAGATAGATAGATAGATAGATAGATAGATAGATAGATAGATAGATAGATAGATAGATAGATAGATAGATAGATAGATAGATAGATAGACACGCTCAAAGTCACCGAAGTTCGCTAAGAAATGCCTCGCATTTAATAATAAGTTATAAACACTTGTGGCGAGGGCTCGTTTTAGCCGCGAGGTTTGATTGCGCTTGAAAATTTAAGGCTAATTAGCGCTAGTGGTGTGCCAAGCCTGAAAGAAGTGCGAAGCGGGGCAGGCTTTATTGTCTCTCTCCAGATATCTCTTCTTTCCTCCCCTGTTTCTTTCTTTTTTACTTGTTTTCTCTCTTTATTTCTATTTATTTTTATCTTTGTTTCTATATTTTTCTTTCTTTTTCACTCTAACTCTCGCGTGTTTTTTTTTCCTTTTTTTTTGCATGCGTCATTTCTTGCGTAATCTCTAAGCGACGATTGCGTGTGATAGCCCGTGACCTGCTGCACTGATGATGTAGTCATCTGAGAGCTAGAAGAACTAAGCGCTATATATTTTTTTGACAACCAACTGTTTATTGCTCCTAAAGCGCTGAGCGTCATGTGTTTTACAAAGGTGGTTGTGTGAGTGTTCGTGTGAGTGTTTGCGAGAGTGAAGGTTGCGTTAAATACCTTATACAGTATGGGAATCGACGTTATGGTTAACATGCGGAGGGAAGGTGACCGTGTTATAATTTTTTTGGCCGACATGTTAAGAAATGACGCTAAATGTATTTACAAATGTTGCATGAATACACATATGTAGAACAGTATCAGATGTTCATATAACCAGCTGTTTGTACTATGCACAACAGTGCAAAAGGAATATGAGAATTAGCAACACGAGAAGCGATAAGCTTATATGAGGAGCTGGTACTCGAGTATAGATGGTAGCCATGAACGCTGCTTCATAAATCAACTTCAGCGGATGGCACCTAACTTAGATTGACGTTAACGCACTGTGACGTCTGTATCGTATATTATGAACATATAATATGTTCATGAGATTAGATAGCCAGTACTGTCTACAGTTGGCATTCCACATACTTAAAGGTTTATTTGAAAAGTAGTTCCAAGTACGGACGCGGGTCTATGGTGGAATACGTGACTGCCACTCAGAATGCTGGGTAATGGAAGATGCCCACACGCGGGTATGTACCACTGTCTGGCAGTACGTGTTTGAAGACGTACGGGACGGGATTATGACATTATTCATGTCGTGACCAGCGTGTCATACTCGTGAAACTACCTTTCCCCCCGATACGTATTTCGGTTCGCGCCAAATCAATGAAGAGGTTGATCACGAGAGCACCCACTAGTGCTAATCACCAACTATATCAATCTACGCATTGTGAAAAGGTTCGTCATGCAAGGTGTTCACATTCACATGTTATCATCTTGGGCTCAAACTAGTGTCCTTCAGATCCCATTGAATTATAATAGCTCAGCGGAATAATAAGTTAGCAACGCAACTACAACAGAACCATATCACTTGTCAGTGTCATTCAGTGAGATGTCCGCTTCATTCAGAATGCATGTATTTGGTTGAGTGCTGCTCTCAGCAGATTTGCGATATCAATTATTCGTTCAAATCTCTCCACACGCGTACTTAAGGATGCAGCATACTGAAAATATTCACTATATGCATCATTATATTACACAAGCTGCATGCGTCTTCCAGTGCGTTAACTAGACGTTTCATGCAACGTTTAGGGCGGGGGGGGGGGAGGGGGGAGGCGTGAATATATGGTTGGCACTCTTATTGCAAATGGCTGCAGGGTAATTCAGCTTGAATTGGTATCTTCGAAGTCTGCCACAGATGGCCTGAAATGAAGTACCCTTTTCGTTTGCTTTCTATATCCGTAAAGTTTTGAACGCGCCCACCAATGATAATAATTTAATCGCTGTGTATAAGCTCATTTCGTGAACTTAAGTACATTTAAGTGCAGGTGTGCCCCTTAAGATTAATTAACTGGCTTCAGAAGGTGATGGCAGACATAAGGACGTCTGCATAGCTTCACGTGCACGTTTTGTTAATTATTTATGCAACAGGTGATTCTCATTCGGGACAGCTGGTGCTATCCGTCTTATCAAGATACACTGCTGTATACATACTTATTGCAATTCTTTTTGGTTATATTCCTAGGCATGCACACGGAGGGTTTGGGGGGGGGGGGGGAGGGCGCAGAGCAACACCCGTACATAGACATGATAAAAGGAAAGCTGCGATGAACCTCCCCCCTGCCCCCCCCCCCCCCCCCCCCGTTCCCCGCCAATCAAGCGTAACCCTGCGCACGCATATGGTTATATTTGTACTTGGTAGGTTTTGTATGTTGAAATCATTTTTACGAGAACCAAACTCCCCATAATGCTTGTTCGTAATATATTTGCGCTATTGGGCAACCAACCTGGCTTTTCTTTGCAGCATTTAATGTGTGCGTGCGTGCGTGTGTGTTTGTGTGTGTGCGTGCGTGTTGGTAAATCAAAATTTCCTGTCTTTCCATCTGGCTACCGTGCTTCGTTGTTTTATTATACTGGTTCAATGCTCTTCACTTAAAAGAGCTATGGGCTATATTTTTTTATTTGCTTAGTCATGCAGGAATGAAAAATTTATAAGCAATGAGTGGGTGATACGTGCCTGTCAACAGTATTGAAATTCGGAGCTTTGGTTATTGCCAGTTGGAGGTATAATTTTAGGCTTTGATTGATATGTGGGGTTTAACGTCCCAAAACCACCATAACTTTAGTCATTGTCATCCCAAAGAATTCATTCGTAACTGACCAGTGTGAGCTTGATGCACCCTTTTACGGATAAAGTGCTGGGAATAGTTTAAGCAATAGTCCAAGATATGAGCTTAGATGTTATTCGTTTTGTCCTTATACTTCCACGAGGCGATTCCAGCAGAGCCAGCTGTGTCTCCCGTAAGTCGCCGTCTCACCTCTGTAGAATGCAATATATTATGCACTTCCCATGCGAGGTATACTTAGCTACACGCTGTACTCTAACATGCATAAATGCGATCGTTTTTGATACGTTGCAAATCAAAACTGTTAATAAACCAAACTTTCCGGCTCTCTTACTCTCGCTCATTATTATGATTATTATTATTATTATTATAATTATTATTATTATTATTATTATTATTATTATTATTATTATTATTATTATTATTATTATTATTATTATTATTATTATTATTATTATTATTATTATTATTATTATTACTTGTCGGAGCGAAATTTCACACGTCAGGCATTCTGGCTCGCGCGTATTAAAGGTGGAAATACTACAAAAAAGTGTGTTGTTAGGTTCTGCCATTTGAAGAAAATTTGCAACCGGAAGCTTCCTAAAACATGTGCAGGAATGGCACAGTAAGAAAATAAATAGGCGAGCACTCGTGGAATTCGTTTGCGTAAAACGTGGTAGTGGCGCACTTGCTGAACACACAACAGACGACAAACCGCATGGTTTCGTCCTCTTACAACAATGGAAGCATCGCCGAATATATATATATATATATATAATTTATCTTACCATTATCTTGCCAAGCACCAGAGCACAAGGCGGCCCAAAAGTGGCTCCCCGGGTGCTCCTGTATATTCCTTTCTCATCTGCCAAAATTGGTGTGACACTCCCCAAAATGCGTTGCGGACACTTTGACTTCAGCCTTTGTGTTCCCACGCACAGCCTAACATGGCAGTGTTTTTTCCCCTCCTGTGAAAACGTGTTAGCTGACCTTACTCGTGCCAGGTGCCTCGGTCAAATTGACATGTACGAAACCGACATAAGCGCACTTCACGGGGTCGCTCATTTGTGGACAAGGCTTCCGTACGGAATACGAAACGTCTTTTTTATTGTTTTAAGCGCTTCATTTTCGTTAACGTCGGTTTTTTTTTCTTTTGATTTCATTCAAGTAGAACTTGAATCTAGTGAATGGTTAGCTTAAAATGCGCTTCTACGGCATTCGATGGGTAAGCAGTGCTAAAGAAGCGTAATTGCGGCAGCAGCAAAAATCAGTTCGCTGCAGCTGGGCGACGGCTTCTACCTTGTTTAAGTGGGATAAAATATCTGTGCTTTAGGCTTAGTGAAAGGAGAATTTGCTGACGAACGTCGAATTGACATCTCTTATCACTGACCCTTAATTCGACGAGCACCGACAACCACAACACCCTGATTGCCCAACGGCAAAGGCGTAACTTTGCTGCGCACATGGCATGGTTTTCCATTTCGTAAACTGTGGTGTATTCAAGTGCAATGTAGGGAATAATGCAAACACGCCTTTGCGCTCAGATTTGCGCTAAGATTTCGCGCTAAATTTGGCCACCGGCTAAGTTTAGCCGGTGGCCAAAAGTAGTTCAGTGTCACCCTCTATAGCATTCTTGATACACACTGCTACGAACACGCAAATTATTATAACTAATATTTAGTTTTCACCTTGCAATTTCAAAATGGCTTCAAACCGAGCTAGTTGGTTCATAACGTAGCTTGGCCTGACCAACTGAACTTCATATCTGAGGCACAAAGGTGAGACAAACACGGACCGTGACGTCCATGGTGCACGCCTGTCTCATCTTTGTTTCTCGTATGTTCTCCTGCTCCAAACAATCCTTAAAATTACCTTGGGACATAACTAAGAGACCTTAACAACTCAACATAAACACTCAAACGTCTTAATGAAGTCAGTTGAGTGGACATGGCGCTGTGATATACAAGTGTATGCCGCCATTACGTCAAAATTTCAAGATCTTATCTATTCTCTTTGCAGTCGTATTTCCTACAGAAAACCCTCGTCATGCGCAAGTTCAGACCATTGCCGTGACGACATTCGTGCAATAACGACTCAAGTCATTGTGGGGATAGAAGAAAACAAAGCTGTTTATTGGCAGCTCAATTTGTTAGATGATTGAACACAGTTATTCTGTGGGCTTTCTGTTTAGTCAGGAAGTGGGGAGAGGAGTCGAGTCACTGGTTTCAGCAGGTGTTGCATTGTCGTTTGTCCTCTTACACAGTTCATGTGGTTGCCGACTGCACAATATTTTGCAGGTGGTAGAGCGCTTGAATCTACGTGTCTTCGCTGTTGTCTGCATTCCAGGGACTAAAGCAGCAATCGTAATAATGGAACTCGAGGAACCTCAGCTGTACCTTGAGCGGGCACCCAAGCTCAGCGTTCAAACAGAACACAGGCTCCTCTTCCAGAGAACTGAGGTCACCAGGCTCGATGTAGAGGTTGGCCAGCGGGAACGGAAGGGAGTCGGCAGGACACAGCACGCAGTCGCTGTACAAGACAGTTTCGTCGAGTTCTTCACCGTCTCCTAGCTGGCTCTCGGTCAAGTTCAGGATGAGGCTGTCTCGACAGAAGTCGCAAACGGCATGCAAGCATGGCAGCAGCCACACTTTAGCATGCACAACCCCGCAGATGACGCACACGCAGTGGGACTTCATCTCGCGTACAAACGTGACCACTTTCCGATCCAAGAAGGGAGACTTGAATCCTCTGAGCATATATGTATATCCCCTCCACGGCAGAAAAGCTGCTAAAGAGCGCAGGCCGAAGTTTTCTCTCTGCGGGCTGTTCATCTTCGAATCAGTTGCCTGGATCCTGGAGTGCTCCTTTGGAGTTTTGGCCTGGCTTTTCAGCTTGATAGGGCTCCTTCCTCTACGAGGTCTCAGTGACGACTGACCTGAGTGACATTTGCGAGCACCTTTTAGACCGGTGAGTGACTCATTTTCTTTTTTTTTCTTTTTTTTCACAGTTTTCCATTCACCTTTCCCTTACCCACGCCATTCTGTTGCGAAGGAGGTGCTTATCTGCAGCACCGCCACGTCCTCCATCCCACCTGCCATGAGTCAGCGAGATGAGTCAGCGAGATGAGTCAGCGAGAAAGCGGAGCTTGGCAACCTTATAGGCTGTAGAAGTAGAGCGCTTTCTTTACTAAAAACCAGAAAGATAGCCAAATATATTTCATGGGGAGAGAAGGAGGGGAGGTTTCATCCATGCTTTATTATGTTCGTGGGTGTGTTTGTACGTTTTTTATAATATACAGACGTGATATTGAAAATCTATGGGGCGGAGAGGGAAGAGGGCTCCGCCTAGGCTCGATCCACAGTAATTGTCATAAAATGAATTGAACAGGAGATTGAGTTATTATAAATGCCGGTACTTTGTTTTGCGTGATCTATCTATCTATCTATCTATCTATCTATCTATCTATCTATCTATCTATCTATCTATCTATCTATCTATCTATCTTTCTATCTATCTATCTATCATCTACCCACGGTGGCTGTAACCATATTGTTTCTTACAATACATGCAAGGATCTCCGACGCAGCGATCGTTCAGCCCTCATAGGAATCATGGGTATAGTTGACGAATTTGCCTAATCTTCGTGCTTGCTGCATCGAACGCATTCGTTGCTCTGTTTACTGTTATGTTTTGGCGTTTGTTTCAGATCAGTGAAGGAATCGTTGTAAACTACGCAAGCAGATTTGATTTGCTGTTTGGAGGTGAAGAAGTGGAAGTTGGAAACATTTTCTGAACTTCGTTCACCCATGCTGGCTGAACCACGATGTTGTGTAGTGGCCACATACATTAGTGCCCGATTCTACTCTAGTGAATTATTAGGAATATCTATGACTGCATGCTCTTACGCATGCAAAATGCGAACTCTGAAGTGCTGCCTTCGAATCGAAGAATATGACCCAATCCTCTATGAAGGACTGATGCAGCAAGACAACTTTACTTGTTGGCTCGAGATCTTGCACGCACCTTCTCAAGATAGAGCTACCATTGCAACTTTCCCGTTTAGATGCGGCACTGTAATGCCGCCTTTGGTTGGGTGTTGCATTCACGAAGGTGTACTCCTTTCGCATCGGTATGGCAGACACCTCTACATGCGACTCCTGCGGAGCTGAAAAAAAAAACACCGAATACGTCCCGTGCAGCCGCGCTTGCTACGAGATGCAGCGATGCCAGCTCCGGATGGTTTTGAACCAACAGGACTCTAGACCATTGTCTGTGCAGAAGGTTCTGGGACCTTGGGCGTGTGCCTCAATTGCACAGAAAGCGACTAAAGCGCTCCTACATTACTTGAAGACAACTAATCTGAGCGAGTGCCTGTAGACTGCGTGTGCTCCCCCGAGTGTGCTCGTGAGTGTGTGTGCCTTCTTATCTCTCCACAACCTATTTTACTCCCCTTCATCCCTTCCTCAGAGCAGGGTAGCAAACCGGACGTGCGTCTGGTTAACCTCCCTGCCTTTCGCTCGTTACAGGATGAAAGCGATATCATTATATAAAGCAAAAATGGTAAGGGTAGTACTATACAAAGAGTTTATGTTTCAGAAACCAATAGGTGGTTTTCAAGAAGTCACAGGAAGTTATCTTCGTAAGTTACAGGTAGTTACGTATCTAGGCAGACAATTCCATAACCTGATGGCTTGTGGAAAAAACGAGAATTTAAAGGAGCCAGTTTTGAACCTGTATTCTTCAAGAAATTGAGGATGCTCATGACGAGAGATGACTAGAGAGCCTATAGTTTCTGGGTGAGATAAGTATTTGTTCCTATCAATACGAAGCTTATTGGGAAAAATCTGAAACAGGATTTTCTGGCGAGGGATTTTGGCATGGTTGCTGAGCGTCAGTATTCCTGATTCTTGCATTATTGTGGATGGGGAGTCAGATGTACGATATTTATTAAAAATAAACCTGACTGCTCTCCTTTGCACGCTTTCTAGTTTACTTATAAAGTTTTTTTTTTTTTTTTTTTTGTAGATGAGAACCAAAGGACGTTAGAGTACTCAAGCACTGGTCTGACAAATGTGTTATAGGCAAGTAGTTTCGTAGCATGCGGTGCTGAATGGAGGCGCCTTTTCAGAAAAAAAATATATTTTTATTGCAGAGGATGTGACATATATTTGTACAAATATACATAATTTCCTGAGAGTCGAACGTTGGAATGTTTTGCCTGGGTTTGTTCGCGCTTTGCCAATGACCATTTTTTTTTTTGTCTGCGCTTGACATGTGCTGTTATCACCACTCCAGCCATAGCCCTCGATGGGTTGCAGTAAGCATTCAAAAATTAGTAATAAAATATTTACCTAATTATTATAAAATTCCTCAAATTATCGTATACCGGTCGAACCCAAACGAACTCTGCAGCTACGTAGTGTATACTCGTCTGCACGGGCACGTAGTTTTACGGCATTTTGCCATTCTTCTTAAAATCACACTGCCACGCCGCATTGTTCAACGGCACCTAAAAGTGTTTGACGTGAGATAGTTTATTATATGTCCATCTAAAGAACATGTAAAGTGGCGCAATTTGTTTATTTATTTATTTATTTATTTATTTATTTGTTTGTTTGTTTATTCCAGATGGCTTTATTGAAGACACCACATCTCCCACTGTTGATATCGCACCGCGTGAGAGGTTATTTTGCCGAGCCCTTACGCTTGTTGGTGACAGCAAAGTTCAAACGTAATTCGATTCCTGCGCAGTTAATACTGCCGGGTAGAGTCGAAAAAAAAAAGATTGCGCACTCATGTAATGACAAAGAATGTGTGAATCATCGTTGAGCGCAGAAAGTTTACGAGGGCTACCTACCGGTAAACAAGTGTGCCACTCAATCTAGACCTATACCCATAAACTGGTACGAATACGAACAACAAGCAAGTGCCAGAAGAAGCGTACAAGATTGCCGGCTCCGTGTGTGCCTTCCTTCGGCTCGTTTCCTCTCCACCCGTTAGCGCTTCGAAAATGCCGCCCACTATATGCGCGTACATGGATTCGTTCTTCATGCTGAACCTCGCGGTGGCCCCGCAGTAGCTTACTTCAAGGCTCGCCGCCACAACGAAGGACGGAACTCAGGTATTCAACACTTCGCTCAATTTCCTCTTTCGACACCTTTGATCTTGGACGTGTGACAATGCTCAGCGGCGTGACAGGCTGACTTTAAAGCAAAGGGAATATCATGCGCGTGCTCGTTTCCTTGTCATTCTTCTTTTTTTTTTTTTTTGCTTCAACAGGATCCACTCTTTTTCTTTCCCCTCTCACCCTTTTCCCCACCTGGGTATCTTCAAACTTGTCTTCGGCTTCCACTGTTGACTCATCGCCACGTGGCGCACAGACTTCTGACCTCTAACCTTCCCTGAAATATTTAAAAAGTTGTAACATTCTAGAACGAATACTTGCCGTGCATGCTCGTTACAGGCGCGCGAGACTAGATTGCACATAAAAAAAACAGAGGACATACAGCGAATGCCTACAGCAAGCCGAAGTGCCATCTTAACGAACATAAACCTTCCCGAAAAAAAAAAGTGCATACAGCCAATACGCTGGACTGCGTAAGTTGAAGCCAGGCCTAAAATCTAAGGAACAGGTTCGGTGGATAACAGGGCGTTTAAATTAATTTGTTCAAAATGCATAGAAATAAGGAAAACGCAACATTTGCTCACTTCCTTCAGGATTATTTTTCCTGTAGTGGTAGAGAGAGAGAAATAGAGAAGAAAGGCAGGGAGCTTAACCAAGGTTGCCTCGGTTGGCTACCCCACACTTGGGGTGTGGTTAATTGAGAATTATAGAATCTTAAGATGGTGAAGAGATTAATTGGGCGATAATATCTCAATTTTTATTACCCCATGTCTTCCTCTGTGTGGGGGCCTTCTAGAAGTCGACTGTCGAAATTACACATACAAGCCAACCGGCAATAAAACTGGAAGCAGGGGAGCACAATGTTGAAATTCGTTAGTCACCGTCATGAATTGGCTGTGGCATTGCGTTTCTCAAGTACTTATTTTTGTCCTTTTCTTTTCGTTACTCCGTCTATAAATCTTGGAATGTTTTATTTCCTCGCGTTTTGTTTTGTATGTTTTTTTTCGTATCTATACAAAACCTAGGCGGAAGTGACGGAAAAAGTTATTCGTTATAAAAGCAGTTTTACGAAGGGTGCAACAACAACAACAACAACAACAACAACAACAACAACAACATATACTACTACTACTACTACTACTACTACTGCGGCTACTACAACTACTACTACTACTACTACTACTACTACTACTACTACTACTAAACTACAAGCTTGCTATACCCCATGAGTCTGAGTAGTTATATAACTGCAGATGCGTTTGTAAAAAAGTGCAGATGAGCAATGTTGCTACACCTTTGTAGGCCCGTGTACTCAGATTTGGGTGCACGTTAAAGAACCCCAGGTAGTCAAAATTTCCGGAGCCCTCCACTATGGCGTCTCTCATAATCAAATAGTGGTTTTGGGACGTTAAACCCCACAAATCAATCAATCAATGTTGCTACACCAGCAGGACAAGAATACACTGTGTTAAACATCCATAATGAACACCGCATAACTTCACTGACATGTGCAGTTTATAATAATAATGTTCCCGAAATATGCAGGGGGCGTGAATCAATAAAATAATAGGATGCGCTCGTGGCGCCTTGACTGGCGTGAAATTCTTAAAAGCTTTGAATCCGATTTGAAGATCTGCTGCCAGTTCAGGAGCTACGAATTGGGCACTTGTCTGAACCATCGCATACATTCAGAACAAGGCCGGTCACATGATTTCACGCGTTTTGGAAAACGACATGGCCAATGCGCCACCAAAAAGCGGTCATTAATCTTAATAACAATATCTGAGTTTTTTTGGTCCCAGAAGCACGATATGATTATGGGAGACGCAGTCGTCGAGTGCTCCGGAAATTTCGACCATCTTTTGTTCTTCACCGGGCATTGATATCGCACAGTACAGGAGCTTCGGGCGTTTGTCCTACATCGAAAAGTGTCCGCCGGGACTGGAACTAGTACCTTTGGGCATAGGAGTAGGAAGGCGCACGAGAAAGACAAAAAAGAGGTGCCCCGCCCCCCCCCCCTCCCGTAATCTCTTCTGAGGGGGCTCTAAATCACCCCCACACATGGAATACTCCGGGAAGGGGGACTGAAATCCGGGGGAAGGGGGACACTGTGACCCTTATACGTTGATCGTATAGGGAGGGGGGCACTGCGATGAACCTTAGACCCCCCCCCCCCCCTTCCCCCCTTCCTGTAAGGGAACACCATGGCCTATGCTCTACCGCGGCGGACTAATCATTCACCTTACGTACTCTATGAATGTCACAGTGCCACGCGAATTGATTCGTGATGACCTGAAAGTATTCAGACGCTAGCTAGTTTGTTAGAAATACATATAACGGACATGCAAATAGCCCAGTTGCTTTTATTAAGGATAGCTTTTTTGAAGATACCACGTCTAAGGTTGCCTATATAGCACCGCAAGAGAAAATATTTTACGGAGCTTTTACGCTTGTTTTTAACTGATAAGTTCGGGCGGATATCGTTTCTTGCACAGTGAGTAATGTTCAGCGGGATCAAAAAAGAAATAAATAAAGGTGCCACAGCACTCACATCGCGAAGACTGTGTGACTGAGTGCTGACAGCAGGAAACTTGCGAGTTCTATACTGCTAAACAAGTGTGTCTGCTAATCTTGACTATCCCGGTAAACTCCCACGACTACAGACAATATCCGGAAGCAAGAAGAAGCGTGCAAGACGGCCGGCTCTGTGTGTGCCTTCCTTTGGCTCGTTTCCTCTGCGAAGCTGAGCGCTTCGAAAATGCCGCCATATTCGCACAGCACGTGCAAGGATTCTTTTTATACCCCTGTCACACGTGGCATTTTGAGTGCAATTTGGGCGAATGTACTTACACTCAAGAAGTGTCATTTTGACGGTTCGCTGCTACATGAGAAAGTGAAATGTACTTTGGAAATGATGGCAGTGGCGATTGACGGATCTGTAGCACAACGTATAAAGATATATATATTTTTAATTTTTTTGCTTTTGCCTCATCTCCTGACCACGTTGTCTTCGTGTAAGTAGCACCTGTGGCATATGCAATCTTAAATGACTAGAGAACAACTTACCTACACACGTGCCGGTGTACCTAGAAGTAAACAACGCTACAAACGCAGCCATTACTGTGCATGTGCTGCTGCATCCCCCTAGTGGACGTGGCCGCAAACAACCAGACGGTGAAAGTAGCTAGGTTATTGTTGTATTTTATGACTTGTTTTATACACAACAATATCCATCATAACGAGAACAATAGTTGAAATATATTATGAGCGCCGATTTAGGCAACAGCGTCTTTCTGTACAAGACACTGGTACGAGGCCACACGCTTCATTGCAGCCGTCGCAGTGAAGTGAGGTTGGGGAACGCACTCGTCGGCAAGTGTGCTTTGCAGGGAGTGACACTAAACTTGCTCATGTGACAGCGCGCAAATGACACTCGCGGCTAAGTGTACTCGCTCAAAGTGCACTTAAGTTTCTAGGTGTGACAGGGGTATTATGGTCAACGCCTAATGGCCCTTCAGCACTCGCCGCCACAAAGAGAGAAATACGTGTGTTCAGGCATTCTGCACTTGTAAATGCACAGTTTCCTCTTTCGGCCAAGTTTTGATCTTGGACGTGTGACTGTGGTTAGCGGCGGGACAAGCTGATTATGAAGCAAAAGGTATATCATGCGCGTGCTTGATTCCTGCTCATTATTTTTTTAGGGGTTAAGCTCCTTAAAGCATAAAACGTGGTTGGTTGGGGGCGTTGGCGTTGTGCGCCGTAGCCGCCGCTGACAATAGCGATGACCAACAAGCGCGTTACAGACCACACATTTTCTTTCTGCCAACTTGGCACAGCGCGTGCAATGTAACCAGTATATGACATTTCGATGATGATTACGCTGATGACGATACAAATGATGACAGTGATGATCACGGACAACGACCGACTTGTGGAGTGTATATATGACGTTTCGATATGCTCTAAGATCCATTTTGTATGACTGAAAACAACCAGAAACCACCAGGGGAGCATGCACAGACCTCGTCTTAGCCAACTTCAGGCTTGATGCGATACCACAAAGCCGTAATAATGAAGGCGAAACAAAATTTCCTACTAAACACAACTCACCTTTTATGAGCAATCAACACAGCATAAAACCGTACACCACTTAGAACTCATTTACATGCGCGAGTTGTCAATGTCACGGGTGACTTACGATAACACCGAACGATCCCACTGCTTCGTCCACTCATCATCATTCAATTCATGGTTGTGCCTTGCTTTGATTTTGAACCTATAGACCACCCGTCTACTTTCCTTCATCACTCTCCTCCCCACCCGGGTGTCTGCAACTCTCTTTCGGCTTCGGCGGGTGGCTTGTCGCCGCGTGGTGCCCCGGCATCTCTGAGCTATAACGTTCACTGCAATAATAAGTTTTAAACACTTGCGGCGATGGCTCCTTTTAGCTTCGAGGTTTGATTTCGATCGAAACTTCAAGGATAATTAGCGCTAGTGGTGTGCCAAGCCTGAAAGAAGTGCGAAGCGGGGCAGCCTTTATTGTCTCTCCCCAGTTTTTCCTTTCTTTCCTCCTCTGTTTCTTTCTTTGTTTTCTGTCTTTTGCTTGTTTTCTTTCTTTATTTCTATTTATTTTTAACTTTATTCCTATACTTTTCTTTCTTTCTCGTTCTAACTCACGCATGTTTTTTTTCTATTTCTATTTGCATGCATCATTTCTTGTGTAATCTCAAAGCGACGATTGCGTGTGACAGCCCGGGCCCTTTTGCACTAATGATGTCGTCCTCAGCGCGCTAGAAGAATTAAGTGCTATTTTTTTTTTTACTGCCAACTGTTGATTGCTCCTAAAGTGCTGAGTGTCGTGTGTTTTACTATAGGGTTGATGTGTGAGTGTTCGTGTGAGTGTTTGCGAGAGTTAAGGTTGCGTTAAATACCTGATACACTATGGGAATCAACGTTATGGTGAACATGCGGAGGGAAGGTGACCACGTTGTAATTTTTTTTGCCGACACGTTAGGCAATGACGCTAAATGTATTTACAAATGTTGCACGCACAGACATGTTGAACAGCCGCAGATGTTCATATACCCAGTTGTTTGTACTTGCACAACAGTGCAAAAGGAATATGAGAATTAGCAACACGAGAAGCGATAAGCTGATATGAAGAGCTGGTACTCGAGTATAGATGGTAGCCATGAACGCTGCTACATAAATCAGCGGATGGCATCTCAGCGGATGGCATCTAACAGCGATTGACGTTAACGCGCTGAGACGGCTGTATCAGTACATATGTAATGTTCATGAGATTGGATAACCAGTACTGTCTAGAATTGGCGTTTCAGAAACTTTAAGGTCTATTTGAAAAGTAGTTCCAAGACCGGGTGTGGGTGTGTACTGGAATACCTAAGTGCCACTCAGAATGCTGGTTAATGGAAGATTCCCACACGCGGGTATGTACCACTGTCTGGCAGTGAGTGTTTGGCGATGTACGGGACGGGATTGTGACATTATTCACGTCTTGACCAGTGCGTCATACACGTTAAACCACCTTTTCCTCCCGTACATAATTAGGTTCACACCGAATCAATAGAGAGGGTGATCACGGGAGCACCGACTTATGCTAATCACCAACTATATCAATCCACCCCCCATGAAAAGGCTCGTCACGCAAGGTGTTCACATTCACATGTTATCATCTTGGGCTCAAACTAGTGTCCTTCAGATCACATTGAATTAGAATAGCTCAGCAGAATAATAAGTTAGCAACGCAACTACAACAGAACCATATCACTTGCCCGTGTCTTTAGTGAGATGAACGCTTCATTTAGAATGCATGTATTTGGCGCTGCGCAGTCATTTGCGATCTCTGTTATTCACTCCAATCTCTCTACACGTGTACTTAAAGGGACACTAAAGTCAACTATTAAGTCGACGTTGATTGTTGAAACGGCCGTCCACAAACCTCATGGTGTTACTTTTGTGCCAAGGAAGGGACAATTTGAAATGAAATTACGTTTTAGTTCTCAACATCAAATTAGTGCACTTCAATTTACCCGCCTCAAGAAGTGGACCGACCGGACCATCTCACGTCACTGTTGCCATGGGAAACGTTGCCCGGCTTTACTGCGCAAGTAGCAGCAGACTGAAAGCAGTGGGAGCCACAGCAGCAACAGCAGCCATTGATCAATTTCCCGCCATTGGCTTCAAGATTGCAGACGTTTTTGTTTAACTGCGCCCCGCTAGATGGCCCCACCCTTCCCGTGTAACCACGCGAAAATTGAATTTTCGAATCACTTGCGCCATTTCCCACACTAACGTCTAGCGATTCTTTTTTCAATGAATGAAACAGAAACGAACAAGCAGCATTTTAATGCGTCTCCTAATGCACGGAACGTTCTTTATTTAGATCAATAAGATCAATTACTAGAGTATGAATGTAGGTGGTCCCTCTGATGTCATCACAACTATTTTGAAAATATTCTACTGCGGCGCTTGTGTTCTTGTGTGTTTACTTTAATTTCTCGGTACGTAAGGCACTGTTATTGATGATTTTGCCATTTTAGATGTTGTCACACATTGAGCTTTCACTCTGACGTAAATTGTTGTTTGACCTTAGTGTCCTTTTAAGAATCCAAAAAACTGAAAATATTCACTACGTGCATCATTATATTACACAAGCTGCATGCGTCTTCAACTCGTTAACTAGATGTTTCGTGCAACGTTTAAGAGGAAGAAAAGGTGAATATATGGTCGGCACTCTTATTGCTAATGGCTGCAGGGTAATTCAACTCGAATTCGTATCTTCGAAGTCTGCCACACATAGGCTGAAATGAAATACCCCTTTCATTTACTTGCTATATCCGTAAAGTTTTGAACACGTCTACCAATGATGAGAATTTATTCGCTATCTATAAGCGCGTTTCGCGAACTTAAGTATCTTCAAGTGCAGATGCGCATTTCGCGAACTTAAGTACATTTAAGAGCAGATGTGCCCCCTAAGATTCATTGACTGCCTTCAGAAGGTGGTGGCAGACATAAAGACGTCAGTATAGCTTCACATGCACATTTTGTTTTTTATGGAACAGGTGATTCTCCTTCGTAACAGCTGGTGCTATCCGTCTTATCTAGATACACTGCTGTGCATGCATGTTGCAATTATTTTGGTGATATTTTTAGGCGTTCACACGGAGATTCAGGGGAGGCGCAGAGCCAGACCAGTACATAGACATGATAAGAGAAAAGCTGCGATGAACCTCCTCTCGTTCCCCCACCAATGAAGCGTAACTCTGCACACGCTTGTGGTTATATTTGTACTTCGTTGGTTTTGTATGTTCAAATCCTTTTTACGAGGACCAAACTCCCCAAAATGCTTGTTCGTAATTTTTTTGCGCTATTTGACAACCAACCAGCCTTTTCTTTGCAGCATTGTGTGTGTGTGTGTGTGTGTGTGTGTGTGTGTGTGTGTGTGTGTGTGTGTGTGTGTGTGTGTGTGTGTGTGTGTGTGTGTGTGTGTGTGTGTGCGTGCGCGTGCGCGCGCTGGTACATAAACCCAGATTTCTCGTCTTTCCAATCTGGCTACCTCGCTTCGCTGTTTTATCATACTGGTTCAGTGCTCTTTATTTAAAATAGCTATGGGTTATTTTTTTATTTTATTAGTGATGCAGGAACACAAAATTTATTAGCAAACAGTGGGCGCAACGTGCCTGTGCAACAGCATTGAAATTTGAAGCTTTGCCTAATGCCTTTTGGAGGAATAATTTTAGTCGTTCTCATTCCTTTAGTCGTTACATTCGTAAAATGACCAGCATGAGCTTGATGTACCCTTTTACGAATAAATTTCTGGGAATATATTAAGCAGTATATGGTCCAAGATATGAGCTTAGATGTTATTCGTTTTGTCCAGTTACTTCCAAAAGGCGATTGCAGCACAGCCAACTGTGTCTCGCGTAACTCACCATCTCATCTCTGTAGAATGCAATATATTATGTACTTCCTATGCGAGGTATACCTAGCTACAAGCTGTTCTCTAACCTGCACTAAATGCTATCGTTTTTAATACGTTGCAAATCAAAACTCTCAATAAACCAAACTTCCCTGCTCTTTTTCTCTCTTTATTTATTATTATTATTATTTTGTCGGAACGAATTTCACACGTCATGGCATTCTGGCTTGCGCGCATTAAACGCGACAGTGTTGCAAAAAAAAAGTGTGTCGTTAGGTTCAGACCTTTGAAGAAATTTAGTAACCGAAAGCATTCTAAAACACGTGCAGGAACGGCACAATATGAAAATAATTATGCAAGCACTCGTGCTTTTCGTTTGCGTAGAACGTGATTCGTGATTGCGGCGCACTTGCCGAACACACAAGAGACGACAAGCCGCAAGGCGTTTCGTCCTCCCACAGCAAAGAAAGTATCGCCATAGCAACATCAATATATATATATATATATATATATATATATATATATATATATATATATATATATATATATATGTAACGTAAATGTGAAGAAGGACAAGTGGGTGCAAAGATAACTTGCCGTGGGCAGGAACCGAACCTGCGACCTTCGAATAACGCGTTCGATGCTCTACCACTGAGCTAACACGGCGGTTATCCTCCCAGACATTTTATTGGGCATATATGTGAATTTAAGCATGGGAGTGTCAGTCAGTGCTGTAGCCATGGCGGCGAGTTAAGCACACCCTTCTATACATAGTAGTTTATCCTACCAAGCACCAGAGGTCACGGCGGCACAAGAGTGGCTCCCAGGGTGCCACTGTATATTCCTTTCTTAACTGCCTCAGTTGGTGTGACACTCCTTAATATGCATTGCGAAGACTTTGACTTCTGCCTTTGTGTTCCCACGCACAGCCTAACGTGGCACTGTTTTTTTTTCTCGTGTGAAAACGTGTTAGCTGGTCTAACTCGTGTAGGGTGCCTCGGCTAAATAGACACGTACCAAACTGACATAAACTGACAGGGTCACTTATTTGTGAACAAGGCTTGCGTATGTTTCACGAAAGAACTTTTTTTGAAGCGCTTCGTTTTAGCTATAGCGTTGGTTCTTTTTCTTGCTTTCATTCAAGTGGACCTTGTATCTATTGAATGCATAGCTTAATATGTGCATGTACGACATGCGATGGGTAAGCAGTCCTACAGAAGCGTAATTGCGGCAGCAACACAAATCTGTTCGCTGTAGCTGGGCGACGGCTTCTACATTGTAGAAGTGGGATAAAACGTCCGTGCTTTCGGCTTAGTGGAAGGAGAATCAGCTGATAAACGTTGATTTGATATTTCTTATTACAGACCCTTAATTAAACGAGCACCGACAACTACAGCACCACGATTGCCCAGCGGCAAAGGCATAACCTTGCTGCGCACATGGCGTTGATTGGTATGTGGGGTTTAATTTCCCAAAAACACCATATATTTTATGAGAGACGTGGTTTGGAGGGCTCCGGAAGTTTCGACCACCTGAGGTTCTTTAACGTGCACCCAAATATGAGCACACGTGCCAACAACATTACCGCCTCCATCATAAATGCAGCCGCCGCAGCCGGGATTCGATCGCGCGACCTACGGGTGCGTACGTGGCATGGTTTTCCGTATCATAAACTGTGGTGGATTCAAGCGCAATGTGGACAATAATGCAAACATGCCTTTGCGCTAATATTTAGGTGGTTGGTAAAGAAAGCCGGTGGCCAAACGTAGTTCATTGTCACCCTTTATAACATTCTTGCTACACACTGCTACGAACACGCAAATTAATGTAACTACTAATTAGTTTTGACCTTGAAATTTCAAAATGGTTTTCAACCGAGCTAGTTGGTTCATAACTAAGCTTGGCCTGACCAGCTAAACTTCATTTGTGAGGCACAAAGGTGAGACAAACATGAACCGTGACGTTCACGTCTGTTTCATGTTTGTTCCTCGTATGTTCTCCTGCTCAAAACAATCCCTAAAATTACCTTGGGACCTAACTAAGACACCTTAACAACTCAACATAAACACTCAAACGTCGTAATGAAGTAAGTTGAGTGGACACGGCGCTGTGATATACAAGTGTATGCCGCCATTACGTCGAAAGTTCAACATCTTATCTTTTCTCTTTGCAGTCGTATTTATTACAGAAAACTCTCGTCATGCGCAAGTTCAGACCATTGCCGTGACGGCATTCGTGCAATAACGACTCAAGTCATTGTGGGGACAGAAGAAAACAAAGCTGTTTATTGGCAGCTCAATTTGTTAGCTGATTGAACACAGTTATTCGTGGGCTTTCTGTTTAGTCAGGAAATGGGGAGAGGAGTCGAGTCACTGCTTTCTGCAGGTGTTGCATTGTCGTTTGTCCTCTTACACAGTTCATGTGGTTGCCGACTGCACAATCGTTTGCAGGTGGTAGAGCGCTTGAATCTACGTGTCTTCGCTGTTGTCTGCATTCCAGGGACTAAAGCAGCAATCGTAATGATGGAACTCGAGGAACCTCAGCTGTACCTTGAGCGGGCACCCAAGCTCAGCGTTCAAGCAGAACACAGGCTCCTCTTCCAGAGAACTGAGGTCACCAGGCTCGATGTAGAGGCTGGCCAACGGGAACGGAAGGGAGTCGGCAGGACACAGGGCGCAGTCGCTGTACAAGACAGTTTCGTCGAGTTCTTCACCCTCTCCGAGCTGGCTCTCAGTCAAGTTCAGGATGAGGCTGTCTCGACAGAAGTCGCAAACGGCATGCAAGCATGGCAGCAGCCACACTTTCGCATGCACAACCCCGCACATGACGCACACACAGTGGGACTTCATCTCGTGAACAAACGTGACCACTTTCCGATCCAGGAAGGGAGACTTGAATCCTCTGAGCATATATGTATATCCCCTCCACGGCAGAAAAGCTGCCAAAGAGCGCAGGCCGAAGTTTTCTCTCTGTGGGCTGTTCATCTTCGAATCAGTTGCCTGGATCCTGGAGTGCTCCTTTGGAGTTTTGGCCTGGCTTTTCAGCTTGATAGGGCTCCTTCGTCTACAAGGTCTCAGCGACGACTGACCTGAGTGACAATTGCGAGCACCTTTTACACCTGTGAGTGACTCCTTTTCTTATTTTTTTTTCTTTTTTTCTTTCGCAGTTTTCTATTCACCTTTCCCTTACCCACGCCATTCTGTTGCGAAGGAGGCGCTTATCTGCAGCACCGCCATGTCCTCCATCCCACCTGCCATGAGTCAGCGAGATGAGTCAACGAAAAAGCGGAGCTTGGCAACCTTATAGGCTGTAGAAGTAGAGCGCTTTCTTTACTAGAAACCAGGAAGATAGCCAAATATATTTCATGAGGAGAGAAGGAGGGAAGGTTTCAACCATGCTTTATTATGTTCGTGGGTGTGTTTGTACGTTTTTTATAATATACAGATGTGATATTGAAAATCTATGGGGCGGAGAGGGAAGAGGGCTCCGCCTAGGCTCGATCCACAGTAATTGTCATAAAATGAATTGAACAGGAGATTGAGTTATTATAAATGCCGGTACTTTGTTTTGCGTGATCTATCTATCTATCTATCTATCTATCTATCTATCTATCTATCTATCTATCTATCTATCTATCTATCTATCTATCTATCTATCTATCATCTACCCACGGTGGCTGTAACCATATTGTTTCTTACCATATTTACTGCAAGGATCTCCGACGCAGCGATCGTTCAGCCCTCATAGGAATCATGGGTATAGTTGACGAATTTGCTTAATCTTCGTGCTTGCTGCTTCTAACGCATTCGCTGCTCTGTTTATTGTTATGTTTTGGCGTTTGTTTCAGATCAGTGAAGGAATCGTTGTAAACTACGCAAGCAGATTTGAATTGCTGTTTGGAGGCGAAGAAGTGGAACTTGGAAACATTTCCTCAACTTCGTTCAGCCATGCAGGCTGAACCGCGATGCATTGTAGTGGCCACCGACATTAGCGCCCAGTTCTCCTCTAGTGAATTATTAGGAATACCTATGACTGCATGCTCTTACGCACGCAAAATGCGAACTCTGAAGTGCTGCCTTCGAATCGCAGAATATGACCCAATCCTCTATGAAGGACTGATGCAGCAAGACAACTTTACTTGCTGGCTCGAGATCTTACGCGCACGTTCTCAAGATAGTGCTACCATTGCAACTTTCCCGTTTCGATGCGGCACTGTAATGCCGCCTTTGGTAGGGTGTTGCATTCACGAGGGTGTACTCCTTTCGCATCGGAATGGCAGAGACCTCTACATGCGACTCCTGCGGAGCTGAAAAAAAAAAAAAAAAAACACCGAATACGTCCTGTGCAGCTGCGCTTGCTACGAGATGCAGCGATGCCAGCTCCGTATGGTTTTGAACCAACTGGACTCTAGACCATTGTTTGTGCAGAAGATTCTGGGACCTTGGGCGTGTGCCTCAATTGCACAGAAAGCGACTAAAGCGCTCCTGCATTACTTGAAGACAACAAACCTGAGCTAGTGCATGTAGACTGCATGTGCTCCCCCGAGTGTGCTCGTGATTGTGTGTACCCTTCTCCATTCTCCACAACCTGTTTACTCCCCTCATCCCTTTCTCACAGCAGGGTAGCAAACCGGACGTGCGTCTGGTTAACCTCCCTGCCTTTCGCTCGTTACAGGATGAAATCGATATCATTACATAAAGCAAAAATGGTAAGGGTAGTACTATACAAAGAGATTATGTTTCAGAAACCAATAGGTGGTTTTCAAGAAGTCACAAAAAGTTATCTTCGTAAGTTACAGGTAGTTACGTATCTAGGCAGACAATTCCATAACCTGATGGCTTGTGGAAAAAACGAGAATTTAAAGCAGCCAGTTTTGAACCTGTATTCTTCAAGAAATTGGGGATGCTCATGACGAGAGATGACTAGAGAGCCTATAGTTTCTGGGTGAGATAAGTATTTGTTCCTATCAATACGAAGCTTATTGGGAAAAATCTGAAACAGGATTTTCTGGCGGGTGATTTTGGCACGGTTGCTGAGCGTCAGTATTCCTGATCCTTGCATTATTGTGGATGGAGAGTCAGATGTACGATATTTATTAAAAATAAATCTGACTGCTCTCCTTTACACGCCTTCTAGTTTACTTATAAAGTTTTTTTTTTTTTTTTGTAGATGAGAACCAAAGGACGTTAGAGTACTCAAGCACTGGTCTGATAAATGTGTTATAGGCAAGTAGTTTCGTAGCATGCGGTGCTGAATGGAGGCGCCTTTTCAGAAAAAAAATATATTTTTATTGCAGATGATGTGACATATATTTGTACAAATATACATAATTTCCTGAGAATCGAACGTTGGAATGTTTTGCCTGGGTTTGCTCGCGCTTTGCCAATGACCATTTTTTTTTTCTCTGCGCTTCACATGTGATGTTATCACCACTCCCGCCATAGCCTACGATGGGTGGCAGTAAGCATAAATAAAAATTAGTAATAAAATTATTACCTAATAATTAGAAAATTCCACAAATTATCGTACCGGTCGAACCCCCACGAACTCTGCAGCTACGTAGTGTATACTCGTCTACATGGGCGCGTAGTTTTACAGCACATTGCCATTCTCCTTAAAATCACAATGCCACGCCGCATTGTTCAACGGCACCTAAAAGTGTTTGACGTGAGATAGTTTATTATATGTCCATCTAAAGAAAATGTAAAGTGGCGCAATTTATTTACGTATTTATTTATTTATTTATTTATTTAATTATTTATTTATTTATTTATTTATTTGTTTGTTTGTTTGTTTGTTTATTCCAGCTGGCTTTATTGAAGACACCACATCTCCCACTGTTGATATCGCACCGCGTGAGAGGTTGTTTTGCCGAGCCCTTACGCTTGTTGGTGACGGCCAAGTTCAAACGTAATTCGATTCCTGCGCAGTTAATACTGCCGGGTAGAGTCGAAAAAAAAAAGATTGCGCACTCATGTAATGACAAAAAATGTGTGAATCATCGTTGAGCACAGAAAGTTTACGAGGGCTATCTACCGGTGAACAAGTGTGCCCCTCAATCTCAACCTATACCCATAAACTGGTACGAATACGAACAACAAGCAAGTGCCAGAAGAAGCGTATACAAGATGCCGGCTCCGTGTGTGCCTTCCTTGGGCTCGTTTCCTCTCCACCCGTTAGCGCTTTGAAAATGCCGCCCACTATAAGCGCATACATGGATTCGTTCTTCATGCTGAACCTCGCGGTGGCCCCGCAGTAGCTTACTTCAAGGCTCGCCGCCACAACGAAGGACGGAACTCAGGTATTCAACACTTCGCTCAATTTCCTCTTTCGACACCTTTGATCTTGGACGTGTGACAATGCTCAGCGGCGTGACAGGCTGACTTTAAAGCAAAGGGAATATCGTTCGCGTGCTCGTTTCCTTGTCATTCTTTTTTTTTTTTTTTTGCTTCAACAGGATCGACTCCTTTCCTTTCCCTTCTTACCCTTTTCCCCATTGAGTATCTTCAAACTTGTCTCCGGCTTCCACGGGTGACTCACCGCCACGTGGCGCACTGACTTCTGACCTATAACGTTCCTTGCAATATTTAAAAAGTTGTAACATTCTAGAACAAAAATTTGCCGTGCATGCTCGTTACAGGTGCGCGAGACTAGATTGCGCATTTTAAAAAAAACAGAGGACACAGAGCGAATGCCTATACAGCAAGCTCAAGTGCCTTCTTATCGAACATAAACCTTTCCCGAAAAAAAAAAAGTGCATACAGCCAATACGCTGGACTGCGTAAGTTGAAGCCAGGCCTCAAATCTAAGGACCAGGTTCAGTGGATAACAGAGCGTTTAAAGACATTTGTTCAAAATGCATAAAAATCACGAAAACGCGCCATTTGTCGCTTCCTTTAGGATGATTTTTCCTGTAGGGGTAGAGAGCGAGAAATAGAGAAGAAAGGCAGGGAGGTTAACCAAGCTTGCCTCAGTTGGCTACACTACGCTTGGGGTGTGGTAAAGTGAGAATAATGGAACCTTAAGATGGTGAAGACATCAATTGGGCGATAATATCTCAGTTTTCATTACCCCATGTGTTTCTCTGTTGGGTGCCTTCTAGAAGTCAACTGTCGAAATTACACGTACAAGTCGACCGGCAATAAATCTGGAAGCAGGGGAGCACAATGTTGAAATTCGTTAGTCACCGTCATGAATTGGCTGCGGCGTTGCGTTTCTTATTACTTATTTTTGTCCTTTTCTTTTCGTTACTCCGTCTATAAATCTTGCAACGTTTTATTTCCTCGTGTTTCGTTTTGTATGTTTTTTTCCGTATCTATACAAAACCTAGGCGGAAGTGACGGAAAAAGTTATTCGTTATAAAAGCAGTTTTACGAAGGGTGCAACAACAACAACAACAACATATACTACTACTACTACTACTACTACTACTACTACTACTACTACTACTACTACTACTACTACTACTACTACTACTACTACTACTACTACTACTACTGCTGCTACTACTACTACTACTACTACTACTACTACTACTACTACTACTACTACTACTACTACTACTACTACTACTACTACTACTACTACTAAACTACAAGCTTCGTATACCCCATGAGTCTGAGTAGTTTTATAACTCAAGATGCGTTTGAAAAAAGTGCAGATTAGCAATGTTGCTACACCAGCAGGACAGGAATATACTGTGTTAAACATCCATAATCAACCCCGCATAACTTCACTGACATGTGCGGTTTATAATAATAATGTTCCCGAAATATGCAGGGGGCGTGAATCAATAAAATACTAGAATATGCTCATGGAGCCTTGACTGGCGTAAAATTCTTAAAAGCGTTGAATACGATTTGAAGATCTGCTGCCAGTTCAGGAGCTACGAATTGGGCACTTGTCTGAATTATCGCATATATTCAGAACAAGGCTGTTCACATGACTTCAAGAGTTTCGGAAAACGACATGGCCAATGCGCCACGAAAAAGCGGTTATTCATCTTAATAACAATATCTGTGTTTTTTTCGTCTCAGAAGCACGATATGATTATGGAAGACGCAGTAGTCGAGGGCTCCGGAAATTTCAACCATCTTTTGTTCTTCACCGGGCATTGATATCGCACAGTACACTAGCTTCGGGCGTTTGTCCTACATCGAAAAGTGTCCGCCGAGACTGGAACCAGTACCTTTGGACATAGGAGTAGATGGCGCACGAGAAAGACAGGAAAGAGGTGCCTCCCACCCCCGTAATCTCATCTGAGGGGGCGCCAAATCACCCCCACACATGGAATACTCCGGGAGGGGGGACTGAAATCCGGAGGAAGGGGTGCACTGTGAGCCTTATACGTTGATCGTATAGGGAGGGGGGCACTGCGATGAACCTTAGACCCCCCCCCCCCCCACTTCCTGTAAGGGAGCACCATGGCCTATGCTCTACAGCGGTGGACTAAAAGGTCACCTTACGTACTCTCTGAATGTCACAGTGCCACGTGAATTGATTCGTGATGACCTGAAAGTGTTCAGACGCTAGCTCGTTTGTTAGAAATACATATAACGGACATGCAAATAGCCCAGTTGCTTTTACTTAAGATGGCTTTTTTCAAGATACCGTGTCTCCGGTTGCCTAAATAGCACTGCAATAGAAAATAATTTACTGAGCTTTTACGCTTGTTGTTAACTGATAAATTTGGGCAGATGTCGTTTCCTGCACAGTGAATAATGTTCAGCGAGATCAAAAAATAAAGAAATAAAGCTAGCGCAGCACTCAAAACACGAAGACTGTAAGTGCTGACAGCAGGAAACTTGCGAGTGCTATACTGTTAAAGAAGTGTGTCTGCTAATCTCAACTATCCCGGTAAACTCGCACGACTACACACTATACTAGGAAGCAAGAAGAAGCGTGCAAGACGGCCGGCTCTGTGTGTGCCTTCCTTTGGCTCGTTTCCTCTGCGCATCGGAGCGCTTCGAAAACGCCGTCAACTATTCGCACAGCACGTACTGGAGTCGCCGCCGCAAGGGGAGAAATATACGTCTGTTCAGGTATTCCGCACTTGTCAATACACAGTTTCCTCTTTCGGCAAAGTTTTGAACTTGGACGTGTGACAGTGGTTAGCGCCGGGACAAGCTATGAAGCAAAAAGTATATCATGCGCGTGCTCGTTTTCTGCTCATTATTTTTTTAGGGGTTAATTTCCTTAAAGTGTAAAGGGTAGTTGGTTGGCGGCGTTGGCATTGTGCGCCGTAGCCGCCGCTGACGATAGCGATGACCAACAAGCCCGTTACTGACCACACATTCTCTTTCTGCCAACTCGGCACAGCACGTGCATGTACCCAATATATGCCATGGCGATGACGATTACGCTGATGACGATACAAATGATGACAGTGATGATCACGGACAACGACCGACTTGTGGAGTATTAATATGACGTCTCGATATGCTCTAAGATCCATTTTGTGCGACTGAAAACAACCAGAAACCACCAGGGGAGCATGCGCAGACCTCGTCTTAGCCAACTTCAGGCTGGATGCGATATTACAAAGCCGTAATAATGAAGGCGAAACAAAATTTTCTACTAAACACAACTTACCTTTTATGAGCAATCAACACAGAATATAACCGCACACCACTTGGAACTCAGTTACATGCGCGAGTTGTCAATGTCACGGGCGACTTACGATAACACCGAACGATCCCACTGCTTTGTCCACTCATCATGATTCACTTCATGGTTGTGCCTTGAATTGGTTTGAACCTACGACTCGTCTACTTTCCTTCATCACCCTCCTCCCCACACGGGAGTCTGCAACTCGCTTTCGGCTTCGGCGGGTTACTCGTCGCCGCGTGGTGCCCCGGCATCTCTGAGCTATAACGCTCACTGCAATAATAGGTTGTCAAAACTTGCGATAAGAGCTCCTTTTAGCCGCGAGGTTTGATTTCGGTTGAAACTTCAAGGCTAATTAGCGCTAGTGGTGTGCCAAGCCTGAAAGAAGTGCGAAGCGGGGCAGCCTTTATTGTCTCTCCCCAGTTTTCCCTTTCTTTCCTCCTCTGTTTATTCCTTTGTTTTCTGTATTTTACTTGTTTTCTTTCTTTATTTCTATTTATTTTTGTCGTTATTCTTATACTTTTTTTTCTTTCTTGCTCTAAGTCTCGCATGCTTTTTTTCTTTTTTTATGCATCATTTCTTGTGTAATCTCAAAGCGACGATTGCGTGTGACAGCCCGGGCCCTGCTGCACTGATGATGTCATCAGAGTGCTAGAAGAATTAGGCGCTATGTTTTTTTTTTTACTGCCAACTGTTGATTGCTCCTAAAGTGCTGAGTGTCATGTGTTTTACTATAGGGTTGATGTGTGAGTGTTCGTGTGAGTGTTTGCGAGAGTGAAGGTTGCGTTAAATACCTTATACAGTATGGGAATCGACGTTATGGTGAACATGCGGAGGGAAGGTGACCGCGTTGTAATCTGTTTTTTTTTTTCCGACACGTTAGGCAATGACGCTAAATGTATTTAAAAATTTTGCACGCACAGACATATGTTGAACAGCCGCAGATGTTCATATACCCAGTTGTTTGTACTTGCACAATGGTGCAAACAGGAATATGAGAATTAGCAACACGAGAAGTGATAAGCTGATAGGAAGAGCTCGTGCTAGAGTATAGATGGTAGCCCTGGACACTGCTACATAAATCAACCTCAGCAGATGGCACCTAACAGCGATTGACGTTAACGCGCTGTTACGGCTGTATCGTATATTATCAACATATAATATGTTCATTAGATTAGATAGCCAGTACTGTCTACAATTGGCATTCCACATACTCAAAGGTCTATTTGAAAAGTAGTTCCAAGTGCGGACGCGGGTCTATGGTGGAATACGTGACTGCCACTCAGAATGCTGGTGAATGGAAGATGCCCACACGCGGGCATGTACCACTGTCTAGCAGTACGTGTTTGAAGACGTACGGGACGGGATTATGACATTATTCACGTCTTGACCAGCGTGTCATACTCGTGAAACTACCTTTGCCCCCGATACGTATTTCGGTTCGCGCCAAATCAATGAAGAGGTTGATCGCGAGAGCACCCACTAATGCTAATCACCAACTATATCAATCCACGCCTTGTGAAAAGGTTCGTCATACAAGGTGTTCACATTCACATGTTATCATCTTGGGCTCAAACTATTGTCCTTCAGATCACATTGAATTAGAATAGCTCAGCAGAATAACAAGTTAGCAACGCAACTAAAACAGAACCATATCACTTGTCCGTGTCATTTAGTGAGATGGACGCGTCATTTCAAATACATGTATTTGGCGCTGCGCAGCTCTCAGATGATTTGCTATCTCAATTATTGAAGTGCGCTAACACAAAGGTACGCTGCAGTCAACTATTACGTCGCCGTTTATTGTTGAAGTGGCGGTCCAGAGACCTCATGGTGTTACTTCTGTGCCAAAGATGGGACAATTATGAATTAAAATCACGTTTTAATGCTCCTCATCCAGTTAGCGCACTTCAATTTACCCGCCTCAAGACATGGACTGACCGGATGAACCGTCTTACGTCACTGTTGCTATGCACAAGGTTGCTCGGCTTTACTGCGCTAGTAGCAGCATACTGAAAGCAGCGGGAGCCACATCAGCAACAAAAGTCATTAATCAATTTCCCGCCATTGGCTTCAAGATTGCAGACGTTTTTGTTTACCTGTGCCCCGCTAGATGGCGCCACGTGTCCCGTGTAACCACGCGAAAATAAATTTTTGAATCACTCGCGCCATCCTCCATGGTAACGTCAAGCGATTCATATTTCCGTGAATCAAACAGAAACGAACAAGCAGCATTTCAATGCGTCTCCTAATGCACGGAACATTCTTTATTTAGTGCAGTTAGATCGATTAATAGAGTATAACTGTAGGCGGTCCCTCTCATGTCATTCCAATCATTTTGAATATGTCCTACTGCGGTGCTTGAGTTCTTGTGTATTTACGTTAATTTCTCGGTAAGTAGGGCACTGTTTTTGATTATTTTGTCATTCTAGATGTTTTCATACATTGAGCTTTCACTGTGACGTAAATTGTTGTTTGACTTTAGTGTCCCTTTAAGGATGCAGAATACTGAAAATATTCACTATATGCATCATCATATTACACAAGCTGCACGCGTCTTCCAGTGCGTTAACTGGACGTTTCGTGCAAAGTTACACAGGAAGAAAAGGTGAATATATGGTTGGCACTCTTATTGCTAATGGCTGCAGCGTAATTCAACTCGAATCGGTATCTTCGAAGTCTGCCACACTTAGGCTGGAATGAAATACCCCTTTCAGTTGCTTGCTATATCCGTAAAGTTTTGAACACGTCTACCAATGATAAGAATTTAATGCGCTATGTATAAGCGCATTTCGCGAACTTGAGTATCTACAAGTGCAGATGCGCATTTCGCGAACTTAAGTATTTTTATGAGCAGATGTGCCCCCTCAGATTCATTGACTGCCTTCAGAAGGTGGTGGTAGACATAAAGACGTCAGTATAGCTTCACATGCACATTTTGTTAATTATGTAACAGGTGATTCTCCTTCGTAACTGCTGGTGTTATCCGTCTTATCAAGATACACTGCTGTACATGCATGTTGCAATTATATTGGTGATACCTTTAGGCGTCCACATGGGGGTTCAGGGGGGGGGGGGGGGGCGCAGAGCCAGACCCGTACATAGACATGATAGGAGGAAAGCTGCGATGTACCTCCTCTCCTTCCCCCGCCAATGAAGCGTAACCCTGCGCATGCTTGTGGTTATATTTGTACTTCGTAGGTTTTGTATGTTCAAATCCTTTTTACGAAGACCAAACTCCCCAAAATGTTTGTTCGTAAATTTTTTGCGATATTTGGCAACCAACCTGCCTTTTCTTTGAAGCATTGTGTGTGTGTGTTGTGTGTGTGTGTGTGTGTGTGTGTGTGTGTGTGTGTGTGTGTGTGTGTGTGTGTGTGTGTGTGTGTGTGTGTGTGTGTGTGTGTTCTGGTAAACCCAAATTTCCCGTCTTTCGATCTGGCTACCCCGCTTCGCTGTTTTATCATACTGGTTCAATGCTCTTCATTTAAAAGAGCTATGGGTTATTTTTTTTTATTTTATTAGTGATGCAGGAACACAAAATTTATTAGCGAATAGCGGGTGCAACGTGCCTTTCAAAGAGCATTGAAATTTGGAGCTTTGCTTAATGCTTTTTGGAGGAATAATTTTAGTCGTTCTGATTCATTTAATCGTTACATTCGTAACTGGCCAGCATGAGCTTGATGTACCCTTTTACGAATAAATTGCTGGGAATATTTTAAGCAATGTATAGTCCACGATATGAGCTTAGATGTTATTTGTTTTGTCTCGATACTTCCAGAAGGCGATTGCAGCACAGCCAACTGTGTCTCGTGTGACTCACCATCTCATCTCTGTAGAATGCAATATATTATGTACTTCCTATGCGAGGTATACCAAGCTACACGCTGTACTCTAACATGCACTAAATGCTATCGTTTTCAATACGTTGCAAATCAAAACTGTGAATAAACCAAACTTCCCTGCTCTCTTTCTCTCTCTATTTATTATTATTATTATTATTATTATTATTATTATTATTATTATTATTATTATTATTATTATTATTATTATTATTATTATTATTATTATTATTATTATTATTATTATTATTATTATTATTATTATTATTATTATTATTATTATTATTATTATTTGGCGGAACGAAATATCGCACGTTATGGCATTCTGGCTCGCGCGTATTAAACGCGGCAATATTGGAAAAAAAATTGTGTCGTTAGGTTCAGACATTTGAAGAAAATCAGCAACCGAAAGATTCCTAAAATATGTGCAGGAACGGCACAATATGAAAATTAATATTTAAGCACTCGTGGTTTTCCTTTCCCTAAAACGTGATTGTGGCGCACTTGCCGAACACACAACAGACGACAAGCCGCAGGGCGGTCCATATATATATATATATATATATATATATATATATATACTCTTTTCGGACGACCAGGCAACCTTTATCTCCCACTAGCGGTCCGATTCATACTGCAGACGCATGATGGACCACCTTTCGGGAGTTTCTCATCCACCAAACGCGCGACTCCGTCGTCAACTCCTGCACTTTAAGCTGGACAATGGGGTTCTCTACCGCCACGTCTACCACCCTGACGGTCAGCGCTGGGTTCCTGTACTGCCACGCTCTCTTCGACTTCAGGTGTTCGAAGCCTTCCACGACGACTTGACTGCTGGTCATCTTGGTTTTAAAAAAACTCTTGACCGCATTCGATGTCGTTATTACTGGCCTGACCTTTCTTCTAGTGTAGCGCGGTACGTCGGTTCCTGCTACCCATGCCAGCGTCGTATACTCCCCACGTCTGCACCTGCTGGACCTCTACAGCCACTTCCGTGTGCCCGTCAATGCCTTTCGAAGTTGTAGGTGTTGACCTTTACGGGCCTCTCCCCGTCACATCTGCTGGCAAACGATGGATAGTGACCGGCGTGGACCACCTGACACGATACGCTGAGACTTCCTCTGTTATTACAGGCTCAGCTGTGGAAGTTGCAGACTTTATTCTTCACGCAATAATACTGCGTCATGGGGCTCCTCGTGTACTGCTTAGTGATCGCGGGAAATTGTTCCTATCACAAATGGTAAATGAAGTACTCCGCGCTTCTGGAACTACTCACAAGACAGCTTCAAGCTGCCACCCTCAGACAAATGGTCTCACAGAAAGATTTCACCAAACCCTTGCAGACATGATAGCCGTTTACGTCCAACCCGACCACAAAAACTGGGATACTCTTTTACCATTCCTGACATTCGCTTACAACACCGCCGTTCAGCGAACAACTTGCTACTCACCGTTTCATCTCGTGTACGGACGCACCCCGACTACCTTTCTCGACGTCTCCTTTAGCAGCCATGGGAATTCGTGTCAGTCTTCTAGCGAAGAATACAATTCCCGCCTGGCTCAGTCTCGCCATCAGGCTCGCATCAATACTGAAGCGAGACAGCACGAGCGGAAGATCACCTATGACGAATCCCACCGCGTTGTGTCTTTCCAACCTGGTGACGAGGTGCTGCTTTTGACACCTATTCGCACTCCTGGTCTCTGTGACAAATTCCAACCACGCTTCATCGGGCCATACATTGTTTTAGAACAGACTTCGCCGGTTAATTATCGTGTGACACCACTCGTCGCCCCAACAGACCGCCGCTACCACAGCACAGAGATTGTCCACGTTTGTCGCATGAAACCTTTCACGCGACGTTCCCCGTCACTTTGACTCACGGCGGCCAGGTTGTCCGCTTCCAAGTGGGGGGAATTAGCGGGGGCATTTGTTACTTGCATCGTCCTCATCCCTGCATGATCACAATCACCATCATCCGCTTGTCTCTTTGTCCTCATTGCCACTCTGGTTCATCATCATCGTCATCGTCTGTGTACTGGCTCTGCCCGTTCGTTTTGCGAGGTCTTTCCTCAATTAAACGCTGTCGCAACCCAGACTACCAAGACTTCAATATGTATGTATATATATATATATATATATATATATATATATATATATATATATATATATATATATATATATATATATATATATTAATATATATATATGTAATGTGAGGAGGTTTATTAGCCGTCAAAGACAGCGACGAGACAGCGTCAAGAACCGTCCAGCGATCGGCACAGCAACGAACCGAAGCACGAGCCGAGAGAGCCAGGCGTTGGCGATGCTGCTCGCTGCAGGCTCATCTTCTTCTTCACAATCGCCCCCGCTGAAAAAGGAGCCATCCTGGCGACTTAAGAAGTTTCAGGCAAAGGCTCATGGTACGGTTTCAGTCGGGAAACATGGACGATGTCACGTGCACGCCGGCGCATGTCGTCCGATCGGGAAACTGGTTCAATTAGGAAATTAACCGGAGAGGTTTTCTCCAAAACGGTGTAAGGCCCCTCGTACCGCGGGACAAGTTTCGAGGAGAGTCCCGGTGTTTGGTATGGGATGGGAAGCCACACAAGAGACCCTGGGGCATAGTTGGGATCCGGAAGAGAGGTGCTACAAGTTTCTTTCTGGCGTTGTTGTTCTTCCGAGGTGAACGCACGGGCGAGCTGGCGGCACTCTTCGGCTTGTCTAGCAGCATCGGAGATAGGTGGATACTCGGAAGCATCAGGACGGTAAGGAAGTAGGGTATCAATTGTATGGGAAGGCTCACGTCCGTAAAGAAGAAAGAAAGGTGAGAATCCCGTGGTGGATTGTATTGCGGTGTTATATGCGAACGTGACGTATGGGAGAACACGGTCCCAGTTGCTGTGATCAGATGCCACGTACATTGAGAGCATATTACCTAGCGTGCGGTTGAACCGTTCCGTTAGTCCGTTAGTCTGCGGGTGGTATGCTGTCGTTTTCCGATGAATGACGTGGCGGTATACGACGCGAATGTCGTACTTCTGGATGCGGAGTGCCCATCGCGCAAGGCGGCCAGAAGGGTCTTTCAATGTGGAGAGCCAGCAAAGCGCGTGGTGATCAGTTACTAGATCGAACGGGCGGCCGTATAAGTACGGCCGGAACTTTCCAAGCGCCCACACCAGAGCCAAACACTCTTTTTCTGTCACGCTGTAATTAGTTTCGGCTTTCGTCAGAGTGCGGCTAGCGTAGGCTACAACGTATTCTGAATAGCCGGGCTTTCGTTGAGCGAGGACCGCGCCTAGCCCGACGCCGCTGGCGTCGGTGTGCACTTCGGTAGGAGCCGTCGGGTCGAAGTGGCGAAGAATAGGTGGGGAAGTAAGCAGGCGGCGCAGAGTAGCGAAGGCAACGTCACATGCAGGGGACCAGGAGGTGAGGTTCACGTCACCGCGAAGAAGCTGCGTTAACGGTGACATGATAGATGCAAAATTGCGAACAAAGCGCCGGAAATAGGAGCATAGGCCTACAAAACTGCGAAGTTCTTTCATGGTCGTCGGCTTGGGAAATTCGGCGACTGCTTGAAGTTTTGCTGGGTCTGGTAATACGCCGTGCTTGGACACGATGTGGCCTAGGATGACGAGCTCGCGTGCAGCGAAGCGGCATTTTTTTAGGTTAAGCTGCAGACCAGCGTTGGTCAGACAACTCAAAACGTGCCTGAGGCGAAGGAGATGCGTAGGAAAGTCATGGGAGAAAACCACGACATCGTCGAGGTAACACAGGCACATATTCCATTTGAGGCCACGTAGCGTATTATCCATAAGACGTTCAAACGTGGCAGGCGCGTTACAAAGCCCAAAGGGCATGACGTTAAATTCATATAGTCCGTCTGGTGTAATAAATGCCGTTTTTTGGCGATCGGCTTCTGCCATTGGGACCTGCCAGTAGCCAGACCGCAAATCTAGCGACGAGAAAAATTCCGCTCCGTGAAGGGTGTCAATGGCGTCATCAATGCGCGGCAAAGGATAGACGTCCTTGCGGGTTATCTTATTCAAACGACGATAGTCCACGCAAAATCGGATAGATCCGTCTTTCTTACGCACCAGGACGACGGGAGACGCCCAGGGACTGTGAGATGGTCGAATGACGTCCCTACGAAGCATATCTTCGACTTGATCGTTGATGACGCGGCGCTCTTCAGCGGAGACACGGTATGGTCTTTGACGCAGTGGCTGGTGTAGGCCGGTGTCAACATGATGTTTGACTTGTGATGTGCGGCCCAGTTGAGGTTGCGACACATCGAACGAACTCCTGAACTCATGGAGAAGATCCAGCAGGTCGGCATGTTCGGTGGGAGTGAGAGTGTCGGCGATGGCGCTGGAAAACGTATCATTGGACGACTCCCCAAGTGCTGACAGTGCTTTTGGGCGGTCGCAGTAGTCGTCCGGGACATCAAACAAAAACGAAGGGTCGAGATCCTGCACGCGGCC
The DNA here is from genome assembly GCF_043290135.1 of Rhipicephalus microplus. NCBI lineage: Eukaryota > Metazoa > Arthropoda > Arachnida > Ixodida > Ixodidae > Rhipicephalus > Rhipicephalus microplus. Next base: position 94,341,299 of record NC_134704.1, on the reverse strand, counting down.
GAGACATTCCCCCGCAAGCAATGTGACAGGTGTGGAAAGCGGATTGCTTACGAACATGTTGCTTCTTCCGGCGGCAAGGTCAATTGTTGCGAAAGGCAGCGGCAAAGCTCGACGACATTTGAAGATATCGGAAGGCATAAAAAGAACTGTAGCGTCAGTGTAGGCGTTGCATGAAACGGGAACAAGGGCGAAATTTCCAGGCGGAATATCGGTATCTTCAAGAACGAGCAACTTCGGCGGCTGATGAGGAGCGTCTAGTAATGGGACATCACACAAGGGCGAAAACTCAACTTCAGTGCGTGCGCAGTCAATGACGGCATTATGGCGGGATAGGAAGTCCCACCCGAGGATGACGTCATGCGAACAGACAGGAAGAACAATAAACTCCACTATGTAAAGAATGCCTTCGATGGAGACTCTTGCAGTGCAGGCTGCGAGAGGCGTTACTTGCTGTGCGCTTGCGGTGTGAAGCGACAGTCCCGAAAGCGGCGTCGTTACTTTGCGTAATAAACGGCAGAGATTAGCGGCAATAACAGAAACAGCGGCGCCAGTGTCCACAAGGGCGAAAGTACAATAACCTTCAACAGTTACTGCGACCACGTTAGCAGGAGAGGAGCGAGGGCTTAGACAGTTCGAAAACGGCGCAGTTCTTGCCTCTTGAACTGCGTTGCTTAGTTTTCCTGGTCGGAGGGTCCGGGCCGGCGACGCATGGGGGAGGGCGATCGCCGACGAGGAGAGGGTGCGCGTTGCGGCTGAAAGTCTAGGTGGTCAGTAGGCGCATAGCGAGGTGGCGAGACCGGCCCGTATTGGACGAAGGGTTGGCTGCCGGGATGCGACGATCGGGCATAGTTGCCGAACGTCTGAGGTCGACGGCGGCAGTAGCGAGCAACGTGTCCGGGAGTGAAGCAAGCGTAGCAAATCGGTCGGTTATCGGGCGTCCTCCAGGAATTGGCGACTGGTGCTGCCGCCCAAGGTGCAGTATAAGCAGACGGGTGTGCGGGCTGTGAGCGCGTGGTGTAGGGTGGTTGCGGGAGCCTACGTACAGCGTCTGCATATGTGAGCGGCGCGGCTACGGGCTGCATCTCTTGCGAAAAGGCGACAGGCGGAGCCACAGGCTGCGTTGCATAGGTTAGGGGCGCGGCCACAGGCTGAACGGCTGGCGGTTAGGCGACAGGAGCGCCTACCGGCTGTGCGACACCCGGGCAGTGACCACGGCTTGATAGAGATGGCTCGTAGTGCGCACGAGGAACAGCTTGTGCAACCTCTTCCGATATAGCCGTGCGAAGCGGGGCAGGTAGACGGGTGGTGGTCTCGTGAGTAAAGGGCACTAGGGAAAGTTGGCGGACGACTTCCTCACGGACGAAGACTCGGACTCGCTGAAGCAATGGTGAATTGTCGGGCATGGAGTCGAAGCTGGACAGCGACTCACCACCAGGCTGAGGCTGCCTAGTCAGAGTGCGTTGCTTTTTCAACTCGTCGTAGCTCTGACACAAGCTGACGACTTCAGAAACTGTGCTTGGATTCCTTGCCAAAAGCATTTGAAATGCGCCGTCGTCGATGCCCTTTAGTATGTTTTTGACCTTGTCAGATTCGGGCATGGTGTCATTCACACGTCGACAAAGGTCGACGACGTCCTCAATATAACTGGTAAAGGTCTCGCCAGTCTGCTGAGAGCGGACGCGCAAGCGCTGTTCTGCCCTCTGCTTGCGGACAGCCGGCCGACCGAACACTTCAGCACATGACGTCTTGAAGACGCTCCATGTGGGGAGGTTGTGTTTGTGGTTATTAAACCACAATTCGGCGACGCCAGTGAGATAAAATATCACGTGGCCCAGCTTGTCGGCTTCATCCCACTTATTGTTGCCGCTCACCAGTTCATAGTGCTCGAGCCAGTCTTCGACGTCGGTCCCATCCGCACCGCTGAAGACCTTCGGCTCCCGTAGTTTAGGATGGCCAGGGCAGTTGAACTGGAGCGAAGGCGTCGATGTAGTGGCGTTGGCAGTCATGACAGGTGGTAGCGTGCGGCTTCGCAGCTCCAGGGTGTAGCAACGGGGATTAACAGCACCTCCACCAAATGTGAGGAGGTTTATTAGCCGTCAAAGACAGCGACGAGACAGCGTCAAGAACCGTCCAGCGATCGGCACAGCAACGAACCGAAGCACGAGCCGAGAGAGCCAGGCGTTGGCGATGCTGCTCGCTGCAGGCACATCTTCTTCTTCACAATATATATATATACATATATATATATATATATATATATATATATATATATATATATATATATATATATATATATATATATATATATATATATATATATATATATATATATATATATGTGAAACGATAAATTGCCATTGTCAGGAACCAAACCTGCGACCTTCGAATAACCCGCTCGATGCTCTACCAATGAGCTACCACGGTGGCTATATTGGGCATATATGTGAATTTAAACATGGGTGTGTCAGTTAGCGCTATAGCCATGGCGGCGAGTGTAGCACACCATTATATATATAATAGTTTACCCTATCAAGCACCAGAGGACAAGGTGGCCCAAGAGTAGCTCCCAGGGTGCCACTGAATATTCCTTTCTTTACTGCCAAGGTTGGTGTGACACTCCCCAATATGCATTGCGGAGACTTTGACTCCAGCCTTTGCGTTCCCACGGACAGCCTAACGTGGCAGTGTTTTTTCTTCTCCTGTGAAAACTTGTTAGCTTGCCTAACTCGTGCCAGGTGCCTCGGCCATATGGATATGTACTAAACTGACATAAACTGACAGGGTAACTCATTTGTGAACAAGGCTTACGTACGTATTACGAAACATCATTTTTTTTGTTTAAGCGCTTCATTTTGGTTAACGTCGGTTCTTTTTCTTGCTGTCATTCTACTGGAACTTGTACCTATAGACTGCATAGCTTAATATGTGCATGTACGACATGCGATGGGGAAGCAGTGCTAAAAAAGCGTAATTGCGGCAGCAGTACAAATCTGTTCGCTGCAGGCGACGGCTTCTACTTTGTCAAAGTGGGACAAAACGTCCGTGCTTTAGGCTTATAGTGGACGGAGAGTTAGCTGATAAACGTTGATTTGATATTTCTTATCACAGACCCTTAATTGAACGAGCCCCGACAACCACACCACCACGATTGCCCAGCGGCAAAGGCGTAACCTTGCTGCGAACATGGCGTTGATTGATATGTGGGGTTTAATGTCCCAAAAACACCATATGATTATGAGAGACGCGGTTTGGAGGGCTCCGGAAATTTCGACCACCTGAGGTTCTTTAACGTGCACCAAAATATGAGCACACGTGTAAACAACATTACCACCTCCATCGTAAATGCAGCCGCCGCAGCCGGGATTCGATCGCGCGACCTACGGGTGCGTACATGGCATGGTTTTCCGTATCGTAAACTGTGGTGGATTCAAGCGCAATGTGGGCAATAATGCAAACATGCCTTTGCGCTAAGATTTAGGTGGTTGGTAAAGAAAGCCGGTGGCCAAAAGTAGTTCGGTGTCGCCCTCTACAACATTCTTGCTACACATTGCTACGAACACGCAAATTATCATAACTAATAATTAGTTTTGACCTTGAAATTTCAAAATGGTTTTCAACCGAGCTAGTTGGTTCATAACTAAGCTTGGCCTGACCAGCTGAACTTCATATGTGAGGCACAAAGGTGAGACAAACATGGACCGTGACGTCCACGTCTGTCTCATCTTTGTTCCTCGTATGTTCTCCTGCTCAAAACAATCCCTAAAATTACCTTTGGACCTAAATAAGAGACCTTAACAACTCATTACAAACACTCAAACACGGCGCGTCGAGTGGACACGGCGCTGTAATATACAAGTGTATGCCGCCATTACGTCAAAATTTCAACATCTTATCTATTCTCTTTGCAGTCGTATTTTCTACAGAAAACTCTCGTCATGCGCAAGTTCAGACCATTGCCGTGACGACATTCGTGGAATAATGACTCAAGTCATTGTGGGGGTAGAAGAAAACAAAGCTGTTTATTGGCAGCTCAATTTGTTAGATGATTGAACACAGTTATTCTGTGGGCTTTCTGTTTAGTCAGGAAGTTGGGAGAGGAGTCGAGTCACTGGTTTCTGCAAATGTTACATTGTCGTTTGTCCTCTTACACAGTTCATGTGGTTGCCGACTGCACAATCTTTTACAGGTGGTAGATCGCTTGAATCTACGTTTCTTCGCTGTTGTCTGCATTCCAGGGACTAAAGCAGCAGTCGTAATAATGGAACTCGAGGAACCTGAGCTGTACCTTGAACGGGCACCCAAGCTCAGCATTCAAGCAGAACACATGCTCCTCTTCCAGGGAACTGAGGTCACCAGGCTCGATGTAGAGGCTGGCCAACGGGAATGGAAGGGAGTCGGCAGGACACAGGGCGCAGTCGCTGTACAAGACAGTTTCGTCGAGTTCTTCACCGTCTCCGAGCTGACTCTCGGTCAAGTTCGGGATGAGGCTGTCTCGACAGAAGTCGCAAACGGCATGCAAGCATGGCAGCAGCCACACTTTCGCATGAACAACCCCGCACATGACACACACGCAGTGGGACTTCATCTCGTGTACAAACGTGACCACTTTCCGATCCAGGAAGGGAGACTTGAATCCTCTGAGCATATATGTATATCCCCTCCACGGCAGGAAAGCTTCCAAAGAGCGCAGGCCGAAGTTTTCTCTCTGCGGGCTGTTCATCTTCGAATTAGTTGACTGGATCTTGGAGGGCTCCTTTGGATTTTTGGCCTGGCTTTTCAGCCTGATCCTTCGTCTACGAGGTCTCAGTGACGACTGACCTGAGTGGCATTTGCGAGCACCTTTTACACCGGTGAGTGACTCATTTTCTTTTTTTTTCTTTTTTTTTCTTTCACAATTTTGCATTCACCCTTCCCTTACCCACGCCATTCTGTTGCGCAGGAGGCGCTTACCTTCTGCGCCGCCACGTCCTCCCTCCCACCTGCGATGAGTCAGCGCGATGAGTCAGCGAAGAAGCGGAGCTTGGCAACCTTATTGGTTGTAGAAGTAGAGCGCTTTCTTTACTAGAAACCAGGAAGATAGCCAAATATACTTCATGGAGAGAGAAGGAGGGGAGGGTTTAACCATGCTTTATTATGTTCGTGGGTGTGTTTGTACGTTTTTTTTAATATACAGACGTGATATTGAAAATCTATGGGGCGGAGAGGGAAGAGGGCTCCACCTAGGCTGGAACCACAGTAATTGTCATAAAAGGAATTGACCAGGAGATTGAGTTATCATCAATGCCGGTACTTTGTTTTGCGTGATCTATCTATCTATCTATCTATCTATCTATCTATCTATCTATCTATCTATCTATCTATCTATTTATCTATCTATCTACGGTGGCTGTAACAATATTGTTTCTTACAATATTTACTGCAAGGATCTCCGACGCAGCGATCGTTCAGCCCTCATAGGAATCATGGGTATAGTTGACGAAATTGCCTAATCTTCGTGCTTTCTCCATTGAACGCATTCGTTGCTCTGTTTGCTGTTATGTTTTGGCGTTTGTTTCAGATCAGTGAAGGAATCGTTGTAAACTACGCAAGCAGATTCGTATTGCTGTTTCGAGGTGGAGAAGTGGAACTTGCAAACATTTCCTGAACTTTGTTCAGCCATGCTGGCCTAACCGCGATGTTGTGTAGTGGCCACATACATTAGCGCCCGATTCTCCTCTAGTGAATTATTAGGAATATCTATGACTGCATGCTCTTACGCATGCAAAATGCGAACTCTGAAGTGCTGTCTTCGAATCGCAGAATATGACCCATTCCTCTATGAAGGACTGATGCAGCAAGACAACTTTACTTGTTGGCTCGCGATCTTACTCGCACGTTCTCAAGATAGAGCTATCATTGCAACTTTCCCGTTCCGATGCGACACTGTTATGCCGCCTTTGGTTAGGTGTTGCATTCACGAAGGTGTACTCCTTTCGCATCGGTATGGCAGACACCTCTACATGCGACTCCTGCGGAGCTGAAAAAAACACCGAATACGTCCTGTGCAGCGGCGCTTGCTAAGACATGCAGCAATGCCGGCTCCGGATGGTTTTGAACCAACTGGACTCTAGACCATTATCTGTGCAGAAGAATCTGGGACCTTGGTCGTGTGCCTCAATTGCGCAGAAAGCGAGTAAAGCACTGCTACATTACTTGAAGGCAACAAACCTGAGTGAGTGCCTGTAGACTGCGTGTGCCCCCCCCCCCCCAAGTGTGCTCGTGATTGTGTGTGCATTCTTATCTGTCCACAACCTCTTTACTCCCCATCATCCCTTCCTTAGAGCAGGGTAGCAAACCGGATGTGCGTCTGGTTAACCTGCCTGCCTTTCGCTCGTTACAGGATATAAGTGATATTATTACATAAAGCAAAATGGCAAGGTAGTACTATACAAAGAGTTTATGTTTGAAAAACCCATAGGTGGTTTTCAACAAGTCAAAGGAAGTTATCTTTGTAAGTTACAGGTAGTTATGTATCTAGGCAGACGATTCCATAACCTGATGGCTTGTGGAAAAAACGAGAATTTAAAACAGCCAGTTTTGAACCTGTACTCTTCAAGGAATTGGAGATTCTCATGACGAGAGTTGACGAGAGAACGTTGTTTCTGGGTGAGTGAGATAAGTATTTGTTCCTATCAATACGAAGCTTTTTGGGAAAAATCTGAAACAGCATTTTCTGGCGGGTGATTTCGGCACGGTAACTGGGCGTCAGTATTCCTGATTCTTGCATTATTGTGGATGGGAATCAGATGTACGATATTTATTAAAAATAAACCTGACTGCTCTCTTTTGCACACTTTCTAGTTTACTTATTAAGTTTTTTTTTGTAGTTGAGAACCAAACGACGTTAGAGTACTCAAGCACTGGTCTGACAAATATGTTATAGGCAAGTATAGTTTCGTAGCGCACGGTGCTAAATGGAGGCGCCATTTCAAAAAAAAATATTTTTATTGCAGATGATGTTACATATATTTGTACAAATACAGATAATTTCCTGACAGTCGAACGTTGGAATGTTTTGCCTGGGTTTGTTCGCGCTTTGCCAATGACCGATTTTTTTTTTTTGTCTGCGCTTGACATGTGCTGTTATCACCACTCCAGCCATAGCCCTCGATGGGTTGCAGTAAGCATTCAAAAATTAGTAATAAAATATTTACCTAATTATTATAAAATTCCTCAAATTATCGTATACCGGTCGAACCCAAACGAACTCTGCAGCTACGTAGTGTATACTCGTCTGCACGGGTGCGTAGTTTTACGGCATTTTGCCATTCTTCTTAAAATCACACTGCCACGCCGCATTATAACGTATACCTGTATGTGTTTGACGTGAGATAGTTTATTATATGTCCATCTAAAGAACATGTGAAGTGGCGCAATTTATTTATTTATTTATTTATTTATTTATTTATTTATTTATTTATTTAATTATTGCAGATGGCTTTATTGAAAACATCACACCTCCTACTGCCAATATTGCACCACATCGGAGGTTATTTTATCGAGCCCGTACGCTTGTTGGCGACGGCAAAGTTCAAACGTAACTTGTTTCCTGCGCAGTGAATACTGCCGGGTGGAGTCAAGAAAAAAAAGATTGCGCACTCATGTAATGACAAAGAATGTGTGAATAATCGCTGAGCGCAGAAAGTTTACGACGGTTACCTACCGGTAAACAAGTGTGTCACTCAATCTCAACTATACCCGTAAACTGGTACGAACAACAAGCAAGTGCCAGAAGAAGCGTACAAGATTATCGGCTCCGTGGGTGCCTTCCTTGGGCTCGTTTCCTCTCCACCCGTTAGTGCTTCGAAAATGCCACCCACTATATGCGCGTATTCGGTTTCGTTCTTCATGCTTAACCTCGCGGTGGCCCCGCTGTAGCTTACTTCAATGCTCGCCGCCACAACGAAGGACGGAACTGAGGTATTCAACACTTCACTCAATTTCCTCTTTCGGCACCTTTGATCTTGGGCGTGTGACAATGCTCAGCGGCGTGACAGGCTGACTTTAAAGCAAAGGGAATATCGTCCGCGTGCTCGTTTCCTTGCCATTTTTTTTTTCTTCAACAGGATCGATTCCTTTTCTTTGCCTTCTCACCCTTTTTCCCACCTGGGTATCCTCAAACTTGTCTTCGGCTTCCACTGGTGACTGATCGCCACGTGGCGCACTGACTTCTGACCTATAACCTTCCCTGCAATATTTAAAAAGTTGTAACATTCTAGATCGAAAATTTGCCGTGCATGCTCGTTACAGGCGCGCGAGACTAGATTGCGCATTTTAAAAAAAACAGAGGACACAGAGCGAATGCCTATACAGCAAGCTCAAGCGCCTTCTTATCGAACATAAACCTTTCCCGAAAAAAAAAGTGCATACAGCCAATACGCTGGACTGCGTAAGTTGAAGCCAGGCCTCAAATCTAAGGAACAGCTTCGGTAGATAACAGAGCGTTTAAAGACATTTGTTCAAAATGCATAAAAATCACGAAAACGCGACATTTGGTCGCTTCCTGCGGGATTATTTTTTCTGTAGTGGTCGAGAGCGAGAAACAGAGAGGAAAGGCAGGGAGGTTAGCCAAGCTTGCCTTGGTTGTCTACCCTACACTTGGGGTGTGATAAAGTGAGAATAATGGAATCTTCAGATGGTGAAGACATCAATTTGGACAGCAATTAGGAATATTAGGATTGAACGTTTCAGTTAGCGGAGTTAGGTGGGTGAATCTGACGTTCATTCGTGCGAAAAACCCATCGCAGCTTTGAGATTTGCAAAAAGTGGTCTCTACTAATTATTGTGACCTAATAAATTTCACCCAACTTCAACGCTTAAAGCCGTAAGACTTGGCTCAATTTAGATAATTCCATGACTTCCACAGCCTCGTGACCTTCTGAGGCAACTTGGCCTCCATTGGCTTCGTTACCGTTTGCCGTGCTCCAGCGTCGGTATCAACCCGCACCACGGGCCCGATGATTTACTCAAGTGGGATTTATGTGATAAAGCCTTCCCAAATGTGGGTATGTCTCAAACTGAATCGTGAAGTAAGCCAGGACGGCAGAGTGTATGTGACGCAAAACTGATCATCTCACCAGTGATCGAAACTACAATGTATCAATGTATCATACAATGTATCAGCGTTATATAGCCGCCAAAAGGTGACCGTTTTTTTTTCATATATATAAAGACATCGTATCATTGCATCAGACCTTCCCTGCATAAGTAGAAATAAAATTAAGTACTGACGCTCAATGCATAGTCTTCAGTCAAATTTCCCGATGATGTGCGAACCTCACTGTGTATTTTTTTTTTCCTCGACTGTGGTGAAGTCTGTGGTTCTTCACTTGTGTGGTGCCATGCGTGCCCTGTCGCTATCACGCTGGACAATGCTATCGGTCGTCAAGCTCTGACTCTATAGCCGATTCGTGTTTCCGTGTTTTCGCTTAATGGAGTTATCAAGTTGCAAGAACATTCAATACTGTACAGAGAGGTGGCATGCCGTATACGGAGTGGTGACGATTTCACTTCGACGGTGTGTATTCCTTATTTTGACAAGGACTCGCACACTACCCTGCCATGAGCGTCCTTGCTCTGCGATAGCATGCCCTGCACGAGACGAACAAGTCACTTGCTGTGCTAGCAGAATGGGATGCTATAGACGATTAGTTATGACGCTTGGCGCGTGTCTTGCTTGAAATGCAATATGGTGTAATATGCTGTGCCCATGGGAAATTAGCGCGACGCTTAAGCCGTCGCTTATACTGAAAAATAGCCTACATGTGTCCTCCATGTTCCCTACTCGTATATGCGCCATCATGTCTCACGATGACTAACCAACCAGTCTTCATCAACCTATACCCCTTTGGATATTATAGGTACCGCGGAACAATTTCTGGGAGCTTTTGCTATTGCGACGTCCGACTGCAGCTGAAGGTTGCGACGTCTGCCGTGTAATACGGGAACTGCTCCGCTAGTCCTAGCCAACCTATAGACCCCTATGGGTGTTATATGTCAGCGGAACACAGCTTCCGGGAGCTTTTGCTATTGCGACGTCCGACTACAGCTGAAAGTGGGGACGTGCGCCGTGTAGTACGGGAACTGCTCCGCCGCTCCTAACCAACCTATACCCCTGTGGGTATAATAGGTACAGCGCAACACAATTTCCAGGACCTTTTGCTATTGCGACGTCCGACTGCAGGTGAAGGTTGCGACGTGCAGGACGGAACTGCTCCGCCGGTCGTTGGTTGAAAAGTATGGTGATTGTTCATGTATACGCTGCTGCATCCTTGTATCTCACGTCTTCCTCGTTGCTGTTGGTGAGTTCTAGTATCCGCTTGAGCAGTTTGTTTGTTTCCCTGGACTCATGGCTCACACCCACTCAGGGGGATTGGCCAAGAAAGCGTAGTGCATTCTTTCTGTGAGCATTATAACAATATGTAATGGCTTTGTATTATAGTATGACTAATGTAAGGAAAATCACATAAATGAGAGCAAACGAAAAAAATGGAAAAGTCAAGTTGAGACATTTGGAGATTTCAGGTATGATTACCACTCAGCTGCGTTGACTTCACCTCACCATTTAGAAATTTTTTTTGGGGGGAGGGGCGTGGGTAATAAATAATAATCATTTGGTGGAAGGTCACAAAGGTATACGTTTGGATGCCTGAATATATTCGCAAACGACATTGAAAGCATCCCTGTGGCAATGTGCCAAAACTGAGGCACCAAAGCTTAGTGCAGTTTGCGCCGTCAACGTAACGCCTATTTTCAAAATAGAATAACTAGAAGCCTTTTTCTAAGTATAGCGTATCGGCGACGATACAAAACGTAATGTTCTATTGATTCCGTTTCTCCGCAGAATGAGCAGTTTTATCCTGGCCTGTCTTCTTTCCTTTGTCGTAATCAGGATGCATGTTTCTTAGTATTTTGCTTATGTGGAAGTTGTTTCTGATCTAGTACGAAATACACTGTGGAACATGCATATCATCTTCGACGTCGTGATGCAAATTTGAGAGTACGGCTTTGTCTGTATTCGCCAGGTGAAGCCACTCCAGCTGGTTGTCATGGTGCACTTCGATGAGCTCTTCCTATGTGTTGTGCACTACTATTTTGAGCAAACTTTTTGACGATATGGAAGGCGACAAGCCCATAGCAATCTTGTGTACTTTTTGTTGCTAATAAGAGTGTTAATTTTGAGCCTGTGGCTGTTCTTAATATCTACATACGTGATCTCGTACATGATGATGCTTGTGATGAACGCCTGCGGATCATTTTCGGGCAGTCTTTTTCTTTGAGGCAGGGTGTGGGAGTGGGCTTTGAGTCTTTGAGTTTTCCTTGTCAACCTCTTTATCAGGTGACTTACTTGTAGCATGATTTTCTGAACCTTTTCTAGCTCTCCTCCCCCGACCACATCCTTTTGAATGAGCAGTGCGAAGATGCGCAGCGTTGAAACATGATGGCTCTCACCTTCGCTTCCGGGTCTTGTCTCTGGAATGGTTGTCAGCCTCTTGTGCGCGTTCCTCACAATTAGAGTTCCGACTTTTCCGGTGCGCACGTAAGTCTACATGCTCCCAGATATCTCTGTTCGGTTGACCGCTTCTTGCAGAGTGTCTTGCTGTTGGCCTGTAGACCCTCTCGTAGTCCAGATGGTGAGTTCTTGAGCAAGGCGCTGACTGAATCTTACCTCTGATTGCGTCATTTTGGTCTCTAGTGCCAGAATCTGATTCCCTATTTCGCTCTTAAGTGTTTGGGACCCAGTTTGTCTAGCCTCTTTGTCACAGTGTTCTGAACTACCGTGATACCTTGGACATCGTGCCGTCCGTCAGGACTGTTATATATTGGCGTCGATGCGTTCCTCAAGTGCCCCAAGGTCGTTCGCCGTTGTCTTTGTTTGATTTGCGATTGTTGCTGCCTGCGGGGTTGGAGTTGATACTGGTTGGAGAGATGGTGAGCATGGTTCTGGTGTTTGTGCAGTTTGAGTCTACTCTCTCTTCTGTTTTTGTATTTCTCGCATAAGGTATGCGAACTGCTTCTTTGTGCTAGCTGATTTCTTTCTCTTGTGTTTTCTGCTTTGACACTTGTAGCGCGCTCGCTTCAATTTTTTTTATTGATCAGAAGGCAGTGGGAGGGAAGGGTCTAGAATAGGACAGACGGTCATTTGGCGCCAAGTATGTCATAGCGAAAAAAAAATTGAGGAGTGCGGGCTGCACGGGCACGGTGTGTCACCCGTTGCTATGCGATTCGAGCCTGATGATCATTCACGTCCCCTTTTTGTTGTTGTTGTTCCTTTCTCCCCGATTAACTTAGGCTAGTGCTTCACCAATCCTACGGCGCTGCATGTGTAACACACCTCCGCATCTGCATGACTCACACACTATGACTCACTAATCTTATCAAACGTGCAAGTAAATTTGCTCTCCCACTCCATCACCTTTGAGCTTTGGCTCTTAGTGCGCCCAGTGTTTCAAAGCGCATGAGTCATGATGCCATGGCTTGTCTCAATAGCCGATGTAATCCAGCTGAACCAGCAGGGAGTACCATTTAATTACGAAGGGGTGATTACTAAGGACTGAAGTGCAAAGTGCCCGTTGTGCGACCACCTTGCTACGTGACTTGGGCCTATAGTATTGACGACTCACGCCCCTTGTACGTATACTTTCTCCCCGATGACGTTAGGCTAGGGCTTGCGGTATCTTCCAGCCCCACTTCAACTTCATCGAAGGGGAGAGTAGAGTGACCTAGAATAGGGGAGAGGGTCTCATCTCTGCAAGTCTTTCCACAGCTTAAGCCTTGAAATGTACGCCGGGAAGAGAATTAATCGAATGCGATGTGGTTGGTGTGATGGTTGAACTTGCGCTTGGAAGCTGCTCCTTGTTTCGTCGATTTAAGCAGTTTTTACGCCACGTGCTTCGATGACGTGCGTGCTCTAATTGTGTTTCTTACGTGAGTGGTGCGCAACTGGTGACACGGTAAGCAAAGACATCCGTAAAATTGCGCAATTCACAGCAGATGGACCACGAGGCAGCGCAATGGGGACGTGTTTCAGAGCGCGTCGCGGCCGTTACAACGAGCTGCCTTGCTGATTCTCTACCTGTTCGAGACTCGAAACTATCGAGCGTGTTGCATCAATCGTTACGCTGCCGGAAGATCGCAAGAATGTGATGTACAGGTAAGCATTATTCTCCCTCAGTACGTTATTTGCTTGTGTATATGCGCTCATGTCGCATGTTTATTGAATTCATGTACATACTTATGCAATGTTTAAGAGATTGGTCGTGTCAGAAAAATAACTCATGTCATGTTTCGATGCAGTGCGTTGTTATAGGCAGTATCCCCTCCATGCTTGACCTTACAAGATGTATCTTTGGGCGTATATTATGGAACATCCGACTTGAATTATTTGTTACCACACCCGTTTATGTGAAAACCGATGAAGCAAAGAGGTTTCGTCTTTCTTTTTGTCACAGTCTTGGAAGCTTGAAATTTTTATAGGAAGGCTTGATATATTTGCGTGGGTATGTGGGTCCAGTGTGTGAGCGTGCATGTGTGTGATTGAGTGGATGAACGTGCTTGTGTGCATGTTTTATGTGTGCCTACGTTTTTATGCGGGCGCATCTCTGTGCACATGTGTTGGGCTGTCTGTGCTGTCTTTATTTATGTGTGTGTCGGGGGGAAGGGGGAAGGGTTGTGTGTGCATGTTTTGTATTGGTTGTTCTAGTGCCTCGGGTTTTCTACCTTCACCACGTATCAACCCAACCAAATGGACCTCCGCTAAAATATAATGTTTACCTGTGCGTTGATCTGAGCTTCAAACACTAAGAAAATGCTAAGAAACATGCATCCCAAATACGACAAATGAAGAAGACAAGCCAGGATAAGCTGCTCAAGTGGATACTAGAACTCACCAACAGCCACGAATTAGACGTGAGATGCACAGACGCAGCAGCGTATACATTAAAAATGATCGTACTTTTCAACCGACCACCGGTGGAGCAGTTCCCGTACTACACGGCGCACGGCGCAACCTTCAGCTGCAGTCGGACGTCGCAATAGCAAAAGCTCCTGGAAACTGTGTTCAGCAGTACCTATAATACCCACAGGGGTATAGGTTGGTTAGGACTGGTTTGTTAGTCATTGTGCGATATGATAGCGCATACACGAGTAGGGAACACGGAGGACACATATAGGCTATTTTTCAGTGTCAGCAATGGCTCAAGAACAGCGCTTAAGCGTTGCGCTAATTTCCCATGGGCACATCATATTACACCATATCGCATTTCAAGCAAGACACGCGCCAAGCGTCATAACTAATCGTCTATAGCATCCCATTCTGCTAGCACAGCAAGTGACTTGTTCGTCTCGTGCAGGGAATGCTGTCGCAGAGCAAGGACGCTCATGGCAGGGTAGTGTGCGAGTCCTTGTCAAAAAAAGGAATACACACCGTTGAAGTGAAATCATCACCACTCCGGATACAGCATGCCACCTTCCTGTGCAGTCTCGAATGCTCTTGCAACTTGATAACTCCGTTAAGCGAAAACACCGAAACACGAATCAGCTATAGAGTCCGAGCTTGACGACGGATAGCATTGTCCGGCGTGATAGCGGCAGGGCCCGCGCCGCACCGCACAAGCCAGAACCACAGATTTTACCACAATCGAGGGGAAAAAATCCACAGTGAGGTTCGCGCGCCATCGGGAAACTTGATTGCAGACCATGCACTGACCGTCAGTACTTAATTATCTTTCTACTTTTGCGGGGAAGGTCTGATGCAACGATACGATGTCTTTCTAAATACGAAAAAAAAAACCGTCACCTTTCGGCGGCTATATAACGCTGATACATTGATTTATTGATATGTGAGGTTTAACGTCCCAAAACCTTCATATGATTATGAGAGACGCCAGGACTCCGCAAATTTCGACCACCTGCGGTTCTTCAACGCGTACCCAAAACGCTGATACATGGCATGCATAGTTGGATCACAGGTGAGATGATTAGTTTTACACTAATCACTAAGTTTTACATTAGTTTTACACATACACTCTGCCATCCTGGCTTACTTCACGAATTCAGTTTGGCAAATACCCACATTTAGGAATGCTTCATCACATCTATCCCCCTTCAGTAAACATACGGGTTGACACCGACGGCAAACGGTAACGAAGCCAATGGAGGCCAAGTTGCCTCAGAAGGTCTAGAGACTGTGGAAGTCACGGGTTTATTGAAATTGAGTAAAGTCTTACGGCTTTCAGCGTTGAAGTCGCGTGAAATTTATTAGGTCACAATAATTACTAGAGACCGCTTTTTTGCCCATCTCAAAGCTGCAATGGGTTCTTCGCACGAATGAACTCCAGATTCACCCACCTAACTTTATTAACTAAAACGTTCAATATTAACATTCTTTATTTCTGTTCCAATTTATGTCTTCACCATCTTAAGATTCTATTATTCCTCCTTTAGCCAACACAAAGTGAAGGGTAGCCAACCGAGGCAAGTGTGGTTAACCTACCTGCCTTTCTTCTCTATTTCTCTCACTCTACCACTACAGGTAAAATAATCCTGAAGGAAGCGACCAAATATGGCACTTTCATAATTTTTGTGCATTTTGGACCAATTTCTTTAAACGCCCTGTTATCCACCGAAGCTGTTCCTTAGATTTGAGGCCTGGCTTCAACTTACGCAGTCCAGCGTATTGGCTGTATGCACTTTTTTTTTTCGGGAAAGGTTTATGTTCGATAAGAAGGCGCTTGAGCTTGCTGTATAGGCATTCGCTCTGTGTCCTCTTTTTTTTTTAATGCGCAATCTAGTCTCGCGCACCTGTAACGAGCATGCACGGCAAATTTTCGATCTAGAATGTTACAACTTTTTAAATATTGCAGGGAAGGTTATAGGTCAGAAGTCAGTGCGCCACGTGGCGATGAGTCACCAGTGGAAGCCGAAGACAAGTTTGAGGATACCCAGGTGGGAAAAAGGGTGAGAGGGCAAAGAAAAGGAATCGATCCTGTTGAAGAAAAAAAATGGCAAGGAAACGAGCACGCGCATGATATCCCCTTTGCTTTAGAGTCAGCTTGTCACGCCACTGAGCATTGTCACACGCCCAAGATCAAAGGTGCCGAAAGAGGAAATCGAGCGAAGTGTTGAATACCTCAGTTCTGTCCTTCGTTGTGGCGGCGAGCATTGAAGTAAGCTACAGCGGGGCCACCGCGAGGTTAAGCATGAAGAACGAAACCGAATACGCGCATATAGTGGGTGGCATTTTCGAAGCGCTAACGGGTGGAGAGGAAACGAGCCGAAGGAAGGCACACACGGAGCCGACAATCTTGTACGCTTCTTCTGGCACTTGCTTGTTGTTCGTACCAGTTTACGGGTATAGTTGAGATTGAGTGACACACTTGTTTACCGGTAGGTAACCGTCGTAAACTTTCTGCGCTCAGCGATGATTCACACATTCTTTGTCATTACATGAGTGCGCAATCTTTTTTTTTCTTGACTCCACCCGGCAGTATTCACTGCGCAGGAAACAAGTTACGTTTGAACTTTGCCGTCGCCAACAATCGTACGGGCTCGGCAAAATAACCTCTCACGCGGTGCGATATCAACAGTGGGAGATGTGGTGTCTTCAATAAAGCCATCTGGAATAAATAAATAAATAAATAAATAAATAAATAAACTGCGCCACTTTACATGTTTTTTAGATGGACATATAATAAACTATCTCACGTCAAACACATTTAGGTGCCGTTGAATAATGCGGCGTGACACTGTGATTTTAAGGAGAATGGCAATGTGCCGTAAAACTACGCACCCGTGCAGACGAGTATACACTACGTAGCTGCAGAGTTCGTTTGGTTTCGACCGGTATACGATAATTTGAGGAATTTTATAATAATTAGGTAAATATTTTATTACTAACTTTTTAATGCTTACTGCAACCCATCGAGGGCTATGGCTGTAGTGCTCATAACAGCACATGTCAAGCGCAGACAAAAAAAAATCGGTCATTGGCAAAGCGCGAACAAACCCAGACAAAACATTCCAACGTTCGACTCTCAGGAAATTATCTATATTTGTACAAATATATGTAACATCATCTGCAATAAAAATATTTTTTTTTGAAATGGCGCCTCCATTTAGCACCGTGCGCTACGAAACTATACTTGCCTATAACATATCTGTCAGACCAGTGCTTGAGTACTCTAACGTCGTTTGGTTCTCAACTACAAAAAAACTTAATAAGTCAACTAGAAAGCTTGCAAAACAGAGAAGTCAGGTTTATTTTTCATAAATATCGTACATCTGAGTCCCCATTCACAATAATGCAAGAATCAGGAATACTGATGCTCAGTTATTGTGCCGAAATCACCCGCCAGAAAATGTTGTTTCAGATTTTTTCCACCAAGCTTCATATTGATAAGAACAAATACTTATCTCACTCACCCAGAAACTACGTTCTCTCGTCTTCTCTCGTCATGAGCACCCCCAATTCCTTGAAGAGTACAGGTTCAAAACTGGCTGCTTTAAATTCTCGTTTTTTCCACAAGCCATCAGGTTATGGAATTGTCTGCCTAGATACGTAACTACCGGTAACTTACGAAGATAACTTCCTGTGACTTCTTGAAAACCACCTATTGGTTTCTGAAACATAAACTCTTTGTATAGTACTACCCTTGCCATTTTTGCTTTATGTAATATTATCACTTTCATCCTGTAACGAGCGAAAGGCAGGCAGGTTTACCAGGCGCACGTCCGGTTTGCTACCCTGCTCCGAGGAAGGGATGAAGGGGAGTAAAGAGGTTGTGGAGAGGGGTGAAGGGTACACACAATCACGAGCACACTCGGGGTAGCACACGCAGTCTACATGCACTCGCTCAGGTTTGTTGTCTTCAAGTAATGTAGCAGCGCTTTAGTCGCTTTCTGCACCTTTGAGGCACATGCCCAAGGTCCCAGAATCTTCTGCACAGACAATGGTCTAGAGTCCAGTTGGTTCAAAACCATCCGGAGCTGGCATCGCTGCATGTCATAGCAAGCGCAGCTGCACAGGACGTATTCGGTGTTTTTTTTTTTTTTCAGCTCCGCAGAAGTCGCATGTAGAGGTGTCTGCCATACCAATGCGAAAGGAGTACACTTTTGTGAATGCTACACCCAACCAAAGGCGGCATAACAGTGTCGCATCGGAACGGGAAAGTTGCAATGGTAGCTCTATCTTGAGAACGTACGCGTAAGATCGCGAGCCAACAAGTAAAGTTGTCTTGCTGCATCAGTCCTTCATAGAGGATTGGGTCATATTCTGCGATTCGAAGGCAGCATTTCAGAGTTCGAATTTCGCCATGCGTCAGAGCATACAGTCATAGATAGTCATAATAATTCACTAGAGGAGAATTGGGCGCTACTGTATGTGGCCACTACACAACATCGTGGTTCAGCCAGCATGGCTGAACGTAGTTCAGAAAATGTTTCCAAGTTCCACTTCTTCACCTCCAAACAGCAAATCAAATCTGCTTGCGTAGTTTACAACGACTCCTTCACTGATCTGAAACAAACGCCAAAACATAACAATAAACAGAGCAGCGAATGCGTTCCAAGCAGCAAGCACGAAGATTAGGCAGAATTCGTCAATTATACCCATCATTCCTATGAGGGCTGAACGATCGCTGCGTCGGAGATCCTTGCAGTAAATATGGTAAGAAACAATATGGTTACAGCCACCGTAGATAGATAGATAGATAGATAGATAGATAGATAGATAGATAGATAGATAGATAGATAGATAGATAGATAGATAGATAGATAGATAGATAGATAGATAGATAGATAGATAGATAGATAGATAGATAGATAGATAGATAGATAGATAGATAGATAGATAGATAGATAGATAGATAGATAGATAGCCCCGCCGCGGTGGTCTAGTGGCTAAGGTACTCGGCTGCTGACCCGCAGGGCGCGGGTTCGAATCCCGGCTGCGGCGGCTGCATTTCCGATGGAGGCGGAAATGTTGTAGGCCCGTGTGCTCAGATTTGGGTGCACGTTAAAGAACCCCAGGTGGTCTAAATTTCCGGAGTCCTCCACTACGGCGTCTCTCATAATCATATAGTGGTTTTGGGACGTTAAACCCCACATATCAATCATTAGATAGATAGATAGATAGATAGATAGATAGATAGATAGATAGATAGATAGATAGATAGATAGATAGATAGATAGATAGATAGATAGATAGATAGATAGATAGATAGATAGATAGATAGATAGATAGATAGATAGATAGATCACGCAAAACAAAGTACCGGCATTAATGATAACTCAATCTCCTGTTCAATTCATTTTATGACAGTTACTGTGGTTCGAGCCTAGGCGTAGCTCTCTTCCCTCTCCACCCCATAGATCTTCAATATCACGTCTGTATATTATAAAAAACGTACAAACACGCCCACGAACATAATAAAGCATGGTTAAACCCTCCCCTCCTTCTCTCCCCATGAAATATATTTGGCTATCTTCCCGGTTTCTAGTAAAGAAAGCGCTCTACTTCTACAACCAATAAGGTTGCTAAGCTCCGCTTCCTCGCTGACTCATCGCGCTGACACATCGCAGGTGGGAGGGAGGACGTGGCGGCACACGAGGTAAGCGCCTCCTGCGCAACAGAATGGCGTGGGTAAGGGAAGGGTGAATGAAAAATTGTGAAAAAAAAACAAAAAACTAGAAAATGAGTCACTTACCGGTGTAAAAGGTGCACGCAAATGTCACTCAGGTCAGTCGTCACTGAGACCTTGTAGACGAAGGAGCCCTATCAAGCTGAATAGCCAGGTCAAAACTCCAAAGGAGCACTCCAGGATCCAGGCAACTGATTCGAAGATGAACAGCCCGCAGAGAGAAAACTTCGGCCTGCGCTCTTTGGCAGCTTTTCTGCCGTGGAGGGGATATACATATATGCTCAGAGGATTCAACTCTCCCTTCCTGGATCGGAAAGTGGTCACGTTTGTACGCGAGATGAAGTCCCACTGCGTGTGCGTCATGTGTGGGGTTGTGCATGCGAAAGTGTGGCTGCAGCCATGCTTGCATGCCGTTTGCGACTTCTGTCGAGACAGCCTCATCCTGAACTTGACCGAGAGCCAGCTCGGAGACGGTGAAGAACTCGACGAAACTGTCTTGTACAGCGACTGTGCCCTGTGTCCTGCCGACTTCCTTCCGTTCCCGTTGGCCAGCCTCTACATCGAGCCTGGTGACCTCAGTTCTCTGGAAGAGGAGCCTGTGTTCTGCTTGAACGCTGAGCTTGGGTGCCCGATCAAGGTACAGCTGAGGTTCCTCGAGTTCCATCATTACGATTGCTGCTTTAGTCCCTGGAATGCAGACAACAGCGAAGACACGTAGATTCAAGCGCTCTACCACCTGCAAAAGATTGTGCAGTCGGCTACCACATGAACTGTGTAAGAGGACGAACGACAGTGCAACACCTGCTGAAACCAGTGACTCGACTCCTCTCCCCACTTCCTTTCTAAACAGACAGCCCACAGAATAACTGTGTTCAATCATCTAACAAATTGAGCTGCCAATAAACAGCTTTGTTTTCTTCTGTCCCCACAATGACTTGAGTCATTATTTCACGAATGTCGTCATGGAAAAGGTCTGAACTTGCGCATGACGAGAGTTTTCTGTAAGAAATACGACTGCAAAGAGAACAGATAAGATGTTGAACTTTCGACGTAATGGCGGCGTACACTTGTATATCACAGCGCCGTGTCCACTCATCTTACTTCATTACGACGTTTGAGTGTTTATGTTGAGTTGTTAAGGTCTTTTAGTAAGGTCCCAAGGTAATTTTAAGGATTGTTTTGAGCAGAACATACAAGGAACAAAGATGAGACAGGCGTGCACCATGGACGTCACGGTCCGTGTTTTTCTCACCTTTGTGCCTCACGTATGAAGTTCAGTTGGTCAGGCCAAGCTAAGTTATGAACCAACTTGCTCGGTTGGAAACCATTTTGAAATTTCAAGGGGAAAACTAAATATAAGTTATAATAATTTGCGAGTTCGTAGCAGTGTATCAAGAATGTTACAAAGGGTAACACCGAACTACGTTTGGTCACCGGCTCTCTTTACCATCCACCTAAATCTTAGCGCAAAGGCGTGTTTGCATTATTGCCCACTATCACTTGAATCCACCACAGCTTACGATATGGAAAACCATACCATGTGCGCAGCAAGGTTACGCCTTTGCCGCTGGGCAATCACGGTGGTGTGGTTGTCGGTTCTCGTCGAAATTAGGGTCAGTGATAAGAGATGTCAATTCGACATTCATCAGCAAATTCTTTTTCCACTAAGCCTAAGGCATAGATGTTTTATCCCACTTTGACAAGGTAGAAGCCGTCTCCTGCAGCGAACAGATTTGTACTGCTGCCGCAATTACGCTCAGTCTTTAGCACTGCTTACCCATCGCATGTCGTACATGCACATATTAAGCTTGATCCCTTAGTTTCTTTCATACCGATTACAATGTACGACATTAAAAATTCGGATAACCTTAATTCATGCTCATGCTTACGCCACTGGAAGAGGTGCATCATGTCATAAAAATATATCGTCATGATTTTACGCAATACATTGTTGTCAGCTCTATATATTTGCTCTGCGTCGTTCGAATACGTCGAACTGCGTCGCTATCGATTGGGGCTGCTACGAATGATATGCCACGAAAATATCGGTACGCTGTGGCTTAACTATTTTTCAGATAGCATAAATACCAGCACACGTGCAAAGTATACAGTCCAAAGGCACACATGCTCGGTCTGGTTCGTATATATTTCGGTGTTCTTAGTTCTTTGGAGATGGGAATAGATTATCTTGCAGTAAGATAACCAATTCTTTTATTTTATTATCCTTCTTTTCTATGGTGAAAGCAAGGTGTCATTATGGTGGGAAAAGCTACATTTATACATGTTATGCAACTTTGAAAGCCGGAATGTTTCAACGTACGTACATAGCACAGCGTATACTTCTTCACATTTTTTTGCCATATTCTGTGTTTTGCGTTGAAACTATTTTCTGCATACATCCTGCCCAGGGCATGCTCTGCGGATCTTCTGTGAGGCAGCTTGGAAACTTCTAGACGCCGATATGGCTTACGTTCGGTTCAGCCGAGAATAGGAACTGCCAAATAGAATATACCTCTTGAGGGCAAACAATTAGCTAAGAACGGTCACGGAATATAGTCACTTAGTGAATCTAGTGCTCGGCTGCTGACCCGAAAGTCTTGGGTTCGATACCGACCATGGCAGTCATATTTCGGTGAATTAGAAAGCATAGAGGCCCGTGTACTCTGCCACCGGCCGGGACTGCAATGTCAGCGAATGTTGAAGAGCACCAGATGGTTACCATTTCCCGAATCCTCTACTGCGGTGTCTCGCACAATTATGCATGTCTTTGTTTAGGCGACGTGAACCCCCAGATATTATTATAAAAACATGTTGATTGCAATACTTGGGTTTTTATTGCTCTGGCGTCGTGTTTGTGTTACGAAATTGTTTCTTGCATTATTGTATTGCTGACTCTTGCGTTTAAGATAATGAAAATATGTATACGAATAAATGGCCTTTTCAATTCATATTTTTTTTGTTTTCCGACAAACGCACTGTACGGGATACTTTTTAAGTGTGCTTATATATTGGTCAAATGAACCATCTTCCGCCTTCTTTTGTGTGGGAAGAAAGGGGGTGCGGGGCAGTATGTATCTCTCATTGTACGTTATCCGCAGTTGTATGCAATGTATAGCGTAAAATGACGGTACCATCTTTTTATGATCCATTCTACAGCAAGAAGATTGCGAAGTCAGCAACTGACATATAAACTGAAGCGACATGCCAGCGTGTGTGCATCAAGAGAGAGTTTCACTCCAGATCCCTACTGCCTGATTCTGTAAATTTGTAATAACCAGAGGTGAAGGCAATGAGATGCTTTCAACATCAACAGCCTTCTATCAGCTTGACAATCGCTTAGTCAATAATCACACAGATAATCGATCAACTTAAGTGTATTGATGACTATAATGCTAACTTTGACGACCTCTGCTTTGATGGTATACGACATCAAAAAAATATAAATTCCTTTAGAATTGTTCACCTTGAACCATTCTAAAGGAATATAAATTCCTTCAGAATGGTTCACCATGTTCCTTTAGAATGGTTCAACACGCACATAATAGATTGGACCAGCGCGTTCTATTATCCACAAATGGGCTCGTTTTCGCCGTGATACATGTCGAACAAAATGCGTTAAAGGGGCCCTGAAACACTTTTTCAAGTAACCATGGAATGAATTCCATGGTTAGAAGAGCTTATTGCCTCACGAATTCAACGCTTCAAACATTTCAAGAATCCGTCCAGTGTGAGTAGAGTTACAAAGGTTTTTCGCATGCTGCAATTGCATTATCTCTTCTTCCATACCAACGAAAGCACTGGAAGCTAAGCAGGGAGAGATAGAGAGAGACAAACAACATTTATTCACGCATCCGGCGTGCGGGAAGTCATCGGCCACGCAGGGCGCGGGTATTCCCTATAGAGTCCCATAGTCCCAGGGCCTAGATCTTGAGGACGTTATGCTCCGGCTAGGCGTTGGATACTCGGGCTCCTCCGCTCTCGTTGTCCGAGGCGTCGGCTCCCTTTCTCCTCTGCTTTGCCAGGGCCTCCTCAAGCCGCTGGATGGCCCTTCGTTGCGTCCTTGAGTCTTCGGAGCTAAGCAGGGAGGGGTAACAGGGCAAAAGAATCTACTGCGTCTCGTGAACTTGAGCTTCGGAACTAAGCAGGAAGGGGTAACAGGGCAAAAGAATCTACCACGTCTCGTGAACTTGAGCACTTTTTTTTTCTTCGAAAGCGCGGCTTTTCAGTGGGATCGCGCGCGCACGCGTAGACAAGTAGCAGCCTCCCGCGGCTTTCTCGGTAACTTGATTTTTCGGTCACAGACGTACAGGTGATTTTTCGCTTACTACCAACGGGGTCGACACCGGGTTTTCTGCTACACGAGCTCTCTAACGCTATCACGTTAAAGTTCCACACACACACACACACAAAAAAAGACTCAGGCGCGCGAAATCGCATGTGGGACTTTCGCGTCATAAATGCGAGGCGTTGACCACTGAGCCATCGAGACGTACCTCTTTCAACGTTCAAACGGCAAGCTATTCATACATCTACCACTTACCGCTGTTGACGGGCATCTCAGGGGGGGGGGGGGGGGGACTATAGTGTTTTCATCATTATCAGCAAGATGGCGCAGTGAGCGCGCGGCGGCTCTCATCTCTCACGCGTACTTTGGCCCGCGTAGAGAATAAGGCGGTATATTCTCGATCGCGCGTCCTTATCTTGCAGTGGGGAGAATCGTACGTCTTGGCTAGCCTTTGAGTTTCGTCGGAACGATTCTGTTGTAGTTACCGGGCGCACAAAGGTCACTTCCATCGTTGCACAGCCCCTGTTTGCGAAAAGGGGATGCTTTTCAGACACAGTGAAGTAACAACTGAGACGCTTATTCGCGTTAATCTGTACGTGTGAATATGTTTTGTGCTTGCTTTGTGCGGGAGAAACGTGGGGCACGTTTCCACCTGGTTGTTATTCTGAGCGTGACCTTCCAATTTGTTGCTATTGTGTTCATTGCTTCGCCATTGGGGCAAAGCTGTAGTTTTCTAGGGGCGAAGCTTCTTTAAGCGGCACCACTTCGTCCCTCGTATAGTAGCGCGTAACATGTCTTACGTTTTGACCTGCAAGGTGGTGCCGGTGGGACATTTCTCCTGTGCGTTGTTGAACAATAAAAAATTCGCAGCGTGCGTGTTAACTAAAAGCCGAATTCTCCTGTCTCTCATTCCCCATTAGCACCCATTGGCATGTACATTAAGCACTATCTGACAAGAAAGGGTTGCTACGTTATACTCGCTGGGCGTAACCTCCTTGGTTTTAGAAAGGTTTAGCGTGCGTTGGATCGCAGTGCCATGAATACAGTAAACTAGTATATACCATGAACTCGAGGTGGTTAAAGGTGGGAAGTAGACACGAAGCGCAAGCCGTAAGGAAGTGTGTGTGTGCCACCTCTCGTTTAGTCCTTGGAATGTCCGCAAAATGGTGGTGCTTCTATATGCAGAAAACATGTAGAAAAGATGCGCGATGGTGGTACTTGGAGTGTTGACTATAGGTGGACGAACTGACACACAGACAGATGCATGGATGGACGCACGGATGGCTGCACGGATGGATGGACACTTGGACGGACGCAGAAGCGGATGCATGGACGAACGCAGGGATGGACGCACGGATGGATGTGTGGACGCACGAACAGACGCATGCATGAACGGGCAGATGAACGCACGGGCGGTCACACAGACGGACGCATTGACGGACGGAAGCAAGAACGAATGGACGGACGGATACTTCACGCCACTCTCCATCATTCAATCCGTGGATATGCTGCCATTTTTTTCTTTCAGTATTTTTTCTGCGATGCCTTGCCGTGGTGGTCTAGTGGCTAAGGTACTCGGCTGCTGACCCGCAGGTCGCGATATCAAATTGCGGCTGCGGCGGCTGCATTTCCAATGAAGGCGGAAATGCAACCACCTTCATCGGAAATGCAGCCGATTAATACTGCATTCATGTGCAGAGATTTGAGTGCGCGTTAAAGAATTCCAGGTGGTCACAATTTCGGAAGCCCTCTACTACAGCGTCTCTCATAATCATATGGTGGTTTTAGGAAGTTAAACCCCATATGTGAATCAATAAGTGTCCCTCCATCGCATTATAACGTTGGCTCTTGTGCGCCTAATGTTTCAAAGCGTATGAGTCATGATATCCTAACTCGTGCCAATGCCACTGTAATCCACCTGAGACAGCAGGGGGGTCCATTGTATTATAAAGGAGTAATTACAAAGGGCTAAATTGTATAGGGTCCGTTGTGGCACCACCTTGCTACGTGACTTGAGCCTATTGATGAGTAATGTTCCCTTGCTTTTGTTCCTTGGTCCCCAATGGACGTAGGCTAGAGCTTCGTCAATCCTTCGTCTCCGTACGTTTGACACACCCCCGCCTCCTACATGACTCACACCCATGACTCATCCTGCATGACTCATCCTGCGTGACTAATCTTAGCAAATGTGCAAGTTCAAGTTACCCTCCACCTCCGTGGCCTTCTAGCGTTGTCTCTTGGTCAGCCCAATGTTTCAAAGCGTGTGAGTCATGATGCCACGACTGGTGTCTATACCCGCAGTATTGCACCGAAACCAGCACGGAGTACCAATAAACTACAAAAGGGTGACTCACAACTGAGCGTTCTGCTTGACCATTCATACCGCAGGGGCTACTCCTTGTCATATTAATTGAAATAAAGATAAACGTCTGAGTCCACTACGATTCCAGTGACCACTGTCCCTTTTCTGTTATTTGTTAACATAAAAATGCGATTCACTGTTTCACGTGTGAGCAAGAACATGGCTTGCTATTATTTTTAGCAATCCCTAAAAAAAATTGTACTTGTTGTCTCTTCTTTTCTTCATTTTCTTAGTGGTTCATATGTAGGAAAAAAAAAGGCATTTATCCGCCTTTTTTAGGCCGCTTGATCTTTTCGAAGATAAACACAACAACCTGTACTTAAAGCGTTAACAAAAGGTCAATTTCGAATACCCCCCATTGTCTTGCTTCGTTTTTCGGTTCGTAAATTTCTCTGCTTTGCATTTTTAGCTTATTTGTGTGCATGACGTCGGATTGTTATCGCCATGGCAGCGTATTTGCCTCCTAAAGCACTGAAACGGTTTTGTGTCTTACTGATATCGTGCTGTATATCATGAAATCTCTGTCGTGCTCTTTGTCTTTAATGTGAGTCATCACTCCATTTTATGACGAACATTATGTTAAATAAAGTGAAGCCATCTGTTCGTAATGCTGAACCGAGGGTACGTTGCTGAACCGGGTGTGCGAGAAACCATAATGGTGCAAATCACTGGCGTAAGCAGGAAGGCCTCGAGGAGGGGGATATGCTTCAAAAGCTGCCCGAAGTGTTTTCAATTCTTCATGCGTTTCATTTACGCACACGTAGAAACAAAGTAGAAACACAAAAAACACACTCACGAACATGCATAAAGCTTGTTTCAGCTCCCCCCTCACCCCACACACGTTTTCCGAAATGCTTCTCGCTTCGCCCTTGGTGCAAACAGAGGCAAAAAAAGAAAGAAAAAAGAAAAATTGTAAGCACACGTGACTGTCGTTGAAATAAATCTGGGTTGTGTGGCGAAATATCCTACGAAATACGTTAAGATTACTAATACATAAGGGTGTTACAATTTTTGCGTTATAACATAATCATGCTACGTTTCGAGATACTTATTGGGCTCGAGCAGTGGCATAAACAGTCACCTTTTACGCGGAGAGGGTGTCCAGCTTAATCATCTAAATTCGTGCCGTGTATGCAGATGTGGTCGCGTGTCGTTTTGTTCTATGCGTGCAATTGCCAAAAAAGAAAGAAAAATTCAGAGAGGGAAGTGGGGGGGGGGGGGGGGTGTTGCATTTGGGGTGCCACCTACTAGTTATGCCACATTGCTCAAGGTACTAAAGAAAGGGAGTAATAGGACTCAAATTTACTTGTCCCTTTATAATGAAGCCAAGTTCAGTTGCCTCGTAAGCTGCAAGTCCGCCTCGGAAATGAGCTAGAAAAACAAGTCTGTGCTGGCAGCTCAGTATCTAATCTACAGGCGCCTTCGTGGGCAGCCGTGGGAAACTAAGACCACTCAGCTGGTGGTCTGTTGATTCGTGGCTGTGTAGTTCGCGAGGGCTTCTACGTGTGGGGGGCCGTCGTGAACATCGAAGGAGGCGATCACGTTTACACACGGACACCAAATGGAACACGACCCTATTGGTCTAAGCAACGATAAATGGAAAACAAATGTCTAAACCACGGGGCGAAGAATTCTTTAAATTCCGGAGTTGTAAGCCTTTCTTATGGATACATACATGAAATCAGAACTTCCTAAGCGATAGCATCATGATTTGTGCGCTAAGAAAGAAGAACACGTGAGAGAAGACTGAATAGACAAGGCGGTCCTGTCTTGCGCCACGTCTTTGTCTTTATTAGTGCAAAAATCAAGATGCTAATTACGTTTTCACCAACTCACCCAACAACTTCCTATGACCTCGCTAAGCGAGCTGCCATTGTTTTTGTTCCTCCCTAATATGCATGGCATGAGTGTTGAAAACGTCGGCGCTTGAAAAGTAGTGGCGACTACTCGTTATCAAAATTTATCGAAAAATGGGTTGAATAATAAGTTAAGGGAAACACGTATTTGGATTTTCACACAATTTGCTCGCAAGCTGAGCATAGTGATAGCATAACAACAATGTTGCAAATAGTTCAGCCATAAAATAAACTAGTTAAGGGTATACATCTTACACAAGTGTATTGCTGAATGTTCAAAACGAAATGCTTTCTAGAAAAATTGGGCGCATTGGGTAGCGACGCTAAAAGGGACGAAAGAGTGTAGCACAGAACACAAAAACCTGGACCTATAATTTTCTTCGCATTTTTCCTTGCTATACGTGTAAACGGGGGGGGGGGGGGAGGTCGGAACTAGAAAAAAAAAAGACTGCTCTTCTGATCTCAGTCGTTACAGACACTCAAATATACTTCTTGTCATGCCATGTGATACTGTTCTGAGCCCTTAAACATGTGTTCTCTATGCATTGTTACAACTTAAAAACGTTGCACCTACCCATATTTTTCATGTTCGGAAGTTTTCCCGAAGTTGAGTGACAACTCAGCGTACAAATCAATCGGCAATCAATAAGCCTTTGACCAAGCGAGGACAGTGCTGACTTTGTTTAGTCGTTGTGATATGTCGGCTGTGGCGTAAAGATTCCCAGTCGTCTATTGTTTTGTCCTTTTATTTTCATTTCTCAGAGCTTTGCAGTGTTCTATCTCTTATGTTTTTTAATTAGTTATTTTTCTTTTGTTGATAATCAGGTCGCGACAAGCCATCACACCATTCTACAAAGCCTGTGCGGAAGCGCACGAGAGAAGTTCTCGCACGTCGACTATGTTTTGCCTAACGTACAACAATGAATTCTCCAAGCCACGTTTCCTACACGGTATATTTACCGTATACGGAATAGAGTCAGTTTGCGTAGCAACACTCAACGTGTTTCAAAAAGCGAGAGTGCAGAATGTTGCCATCCCCGCAGGAGAGAAATACACTGTGCGACCATTCTTTAAGGACGCCAAATAACACCACTGACACAATGTGTGGTATATGAAAATATGTTCCCGATAAGCGTAGAGGTTAGATGAGGGGGGGGGGGATACCTGGATAGAAACAAGATCCGAGCATTTTGGTTTCCACAAAATTTCAAAAATTATTGAATTGGTTGAACATGGTGTGCCAACGAATTCTGGGATATGTATTGTATACTCATTTGAACGGGTGCGTAGTTTTACGCCATACCGCCAAAAAAGAAAGGTCATTCACGTTGCGTTTAGTATAAAAGTCAAAGTGCCACACTGTTTTATTCAAGGTGACTTTCAAGTGTTTTAAATCGAGATATTTTATTATAAACTCATGCAAAGAACGCCTGAACTAGCACAGTTTTTAGATGCCTTTATTGAAGACACCACAGCTTCTGCTGCATGAGACATATGCATAAGACAAATGCCCCCCGCTGCCATTTCGGGCTGTTAAGATGTTTTCTTGTTCTTGTATATTGTGACGCGAATTAATAATGTCATCGCATGCACCATCTCAATCATTCTCATGCGCATGTGTCTACCATAAAATTGTTTGTTTTCTTCTTTAAGATGCAAACCAGAAGCGTATTACAGCCTAACATGGCGGCGCTGAAACCAACTCGTAGAGTAGCCTATATTGCACCGAAGGAGACGCCATTTCGTCGAGCGCTCATGCTCGTTGACGACGGCAAAGTTCAAACGTACCTCGTTTCCTGCACAGCGAATACTTTGCGGCGAAATCAAAAGAAAAACGATAGCGCAGTCTTGAAATGACAAAGAATGTGTGAGTCGGCGCTTAGCGCAGGGAATTTGCGAGTGCCACAGCGGAGCCATTGTCTCTAATCTTAACTATCCCTGTATACTCGCACGACTATGAACACCACGCGAGTGCAAGAAGAAGATACTGTCGGCTCCGTGTGTGCCTTCCTTCAGCTCGTTTCCTCTGAACACGTGAGCGCTTCGAAAATGCCGTCCACTATATTCAGAGGGCACGTACTTAGATTCGTTCTGCATGCTGAATGTCGAGGTGGCCCCGCAGTAGCGTCCTTCAGTACTCGCCGCCACAAACAGCTACAGGGAACTGAAGTTTTCAACAAGTCCCTCAATTTTTCTCTTTCGGCACTTTTGATCTGGGACGTGTGATAATGCTTAGCGGTGTGACAAGCTGACTTTAAAAAAGCAAAGGGCGTATCATGCGCGGGCTCGTTTCTTTTTTTTTTTTTTGTTCTCCTTAAAAGGACATATCGCTCGGCTAGTTTCCTACTGTCACCCCTTCTTCCTCTTACCCTTCCCCCTTCGGGGAGTCTTGTCATCAGCTTCCTCGGGTGACTCACCGCCGTGTAGTGTGCTATACGCGACTGAGCTATAACGTTCCCAACAATAATAAAAATGTAGTAGAATTTTCGAACGAACATTTAGCATGCATGCTATATAGCTTCAGCCATGACGCTAAGAGTCATACCCAACAAATGTGAAAGAAATGGACAGACAGCGACTATACTCAACTGCGTAAGTTGAAGCCACGCCTCAAATCTAAGGAACATGTTTAGTATATCAGCCCTTTGAACAAATGCATCTACAATCCTCGAATGTCAGTGAAATGCTATATTTGTTTGCTGCCTTCAATATTGCTTTTTTTTTATATATCGGTAGGCATAAAAAGATGGTTCAAAACATCCCCTGGCAGAGCGATTGAGAGAGTAAAATAATTAAATTTGTAATAAATGGAGTCACGTGATTATGTCAGATGGGAGAACTTGAAGAACCCATTGCAGGTTCGAGATATGCTAAAATGGTCTCAGGTAATTATTGTGGCGTAATGAAATTCATCCAAATTCAGCGACAAAAGCCGTTAGACTTCGTTCAAATTCATTTAGCCCAACGCTCCCTCCCTCAGTACCGTGAGTTTCAAAGACAAGTTGGCATCGATTGGCTTCATTCCCCCGTGACGTGTTGCGGCATCAGTATCGACTCACCCCACGGGCGATGGCTTAGATATGAATTGGAATATACGAGATGACACCTTTGTGGGTATGTATCAAGCAGGATCTGCCAAGTAAACGAGGATAGAACACTGTATGCGACGCGAAGCTAGTCATCTAACCAGTAACCGAACCATGCAATGCATCAGCGGTTACCGCCAAAATGTGACTTTTTTTCTTCTTATTTAGAACGACTTCATACCGGATCATCAGACCTTTTCCGCATAAGAATATCGAAGATTAAGTACTCACTGTCAATGTATGGGCTGCCATGAAGTTATAACCGGTGGCGTGCGAACCTCACTGTGGATTTTTTTTTCTTCCTCGATTATGGTGAAATCTGTGGGTCTCGCGTGGTAGGTGCGGTGCGTGTCTATACTGTCGCTATCACGCGGGGCAACGCTATCGGTCGCCAAACTCTGGCTTTATAGCTTATTCGCGTTTCGGTGTCTTTGCTCATTGGAGTTAACAAGTGCAATGTGATTCGAGGCTGTACAGGGAGGTGGCTTGCTGTATGCTGTGTGGCAACGATTTTACTTGGACAGTGTGAGTACATTATCTGGACATGCACTCAGACGGTACGCTGCCACGAGCGTCTTCGCACTTCATAACTTATCACAACCCTGCACGAGCAGAAGAAGCGACTTACACTGCAGGTTAGAGTAGAATACAATGTACTCTTGGTTATCACGCTTGGCGCGTGTCTTGCTTGCATTGTGACATATGTTACGATATGACATATGTTACGATGCGATTCGGCAGCGCACAGTGGAAATGAGGGCGACGCTTAGGGGTCGTTCTTCAGCTGTCACTTATGCTGAAAAATAGCACACACATGGGTCCTCCGTGTTCCAGATAGGCGCTGCCATATCGCATCTTGACTAAGCAACCAGTCATTCAATGCACGCTAACCTCGCTATCTTATATATAGCATAAAAAAGTAATACATCAGTCATGTTAAACATAAGATACTTGCTTCTTTCTTCAGCCCGCTATCTGTTTCTTTCGTTCATGCATTCTAATGCAACAAAATCCTGAGCATTCTTTAGGCACACACTCCGATAAGCATCGTATCACAGAAAGCGATACCGAGACGTAAGAAATGTTGTCTGCTATCTGGCAACAGTGTGTGCGAGCGAGAAACGTAATTGTGTGTACGCGTTTACAGAGGACTATTCGAGCCCTTGGATGTATGATATCTTATACTATTGCCCCTCCAAGTCGACAAAGGGTGAGGTCATCGGTCCACGCAGGGTACTTGCTTCCAGAGGGTGAATAGAGCGGAATAAGAAAAAAAAACAAAAACAAACTCACATTGAGTTGCTGTTCGGGTGCAAAATAAACTAAAGGTATTCTGTCCTGGGCACCTTAAACTTATATTGTAAGCACTCGAGAAATAGTCCCTTTTCTTCATGAACTGTGTCCCTTTCCCATTAGGAAATAAAACAACGAGGAAAAAAAAACTTGATTCGAGTCGTCCGATGAACGATATATGTCCGTGTGTATGGGTACAGCAGAAGACAGTTTTCGGAAGTTGTATTATTAAGACGTCCTACTGAAACTGAGGATTGCGACGTTCATCGTGTATAGTACGAAAACTGACCAGCCGGCCAAGGGTTGAGAAGTATAGCGCAGGACATAGCGTCGGAGGTCTGCGCTGAAATTGGATCTCACTACAGATGCGCTTCGTAGAGGGCATTCTTTTTCACGGTAAGTTCGCAACACTTCGTAGAGCCAATAAAAAAACTTTTGAATGGATGGCGGTGCATCATCATTCGAAAACAATTGCTAGTATTGTGGGAAAAACTACACGTCAACGGACGGCACGTAGGTATACGTATAAGACAACAGAAGCGCTGGTGTTGTCCTGCGCGTATATCTTCATCCCGTCCGTTGGCACTCTGTGTCTCCAATTATAACGCAACATTTAGAATTACTTGTATACGCGCGATTTCACACAGGATACAAACAGCAAAAGACCGGCTTTGCTTTTTTTTTTTAAGGAAGCCAAACAAGCGGGAGCCTTGCAAGAACTTCACACCATGAGACCATCGTCCTACTTGAACGAGGATGAGCTGTGCACGATCTACGCTACTTGAGCACCCATTGAGTTCTGATGTGCGTAGTATTTATTTATGATTGGCAGAAAGAAGTATCTGGACTTCAAAATCAGAGGTATACACCAGACAGTGTAGGTAGTTTTACTGTCTATGCGCTTGTTTCACACGGTTGGTCAAAACTCAATCGCGACATGTGTGTGTGTGTTTTTTACGCACGAATATAGCTAATAAAAACATGTCCAGACGGTGGCCCACGTCACGCGATATAAAGTCATCCCGCCGTCCAAACAGGATACTGCTATTACCAGCACCAGTCTCGAGAAACTGCTATGAGCAGTCCAGCGGACCCGCTACGCTGCAGAGAGGCTCGGTTTTCTGTTAGGACGTGTGAGCGGCCCACAACGTGCTTAAGCGCATTGCGTGAGGCCACAATAAAGGTTGTTTGTACGGTCATCTAGATGACGCGGTAACAGCACCCTTGAGCTGCACGCTGCTCTTTCAGCTAGCCATGAATCCACGTGAACATATTTAAAAAAATCAGTAAGATCATAGCGACAAGTAAGGAAGCATCTTTATTTTGCTAACTTGAAGCTGTGAAGGCGAGTCCTCCCGGAGTGGCTCCGGCTCCATACGCACCTGTGATGAGTCACAAGGACGGCCGTCCGAAAAAGGGAGAAGTCACAGGACAACACAAAGACCTGGTTGTCCTGAGACTTCTCTGTTGGGTCCGTGTTCGGAAGCTCACAGTATTTTGTCACTGACCCCGTAGCAACCAGCTGTTGAGGCTACTAGAGGGGTCGCGCTGCCTTTCTGCCTTCCTTTCTTTCAGGAAAGATTTCAGCCTTCTATTTTGTCACCAAGGTTTCACAATGACGAGCGGCAACTTTACAAGGGTCGGCGTTTCACAAGGACCGTCATGTTTGCCTTCACTTTCCCTTTTTCAGCTGGATAGCCTGCAGTGCTGTGATTGGTGCTTTCGTAGCTCGGATGAGTCATCCCCGCTTTGTGGCGCGTGCGGCCGCTCGCCTGCGCCACGCCTCTCCCCTTTCCTCCTCGCCTAACGTTGGCCTCCTAGTGTTCCTAGTGCTGTCCATCTCAGTCGTATCTCTAGACTTGGCGAGTTCGAATCCTTGTGACATTTTTTTTCGCGACATCATTTTGGACTGTTCGAACACTCCGAATACAGTCGATTTGAATTTGGGCTGCCATGCGAAGCCAGTTTCAGGGCGAGTTCACGTATAGCCTATAAATTGGTGCTGAAGAGTGATCTGCGACGAAGTAATCGGAACGCCTACTGTCCCCTGACTCCTGCTGAAGTGACAGTCAAGAACGTGAGTAAGCATTGCCCTTATACATGTGTGAACGTGGGGAAGATCAAGATACGTTCACTCTATAACGAGATAGCTAATGTGCAATCGGGTAGGAGGTATTTGATAATGGAAACGTTTACATTGGATATCTTCAGCTGACGGCCGATTAACTGAATATGATATACCTCGCCCGTTCTCAATCAATGATTTCTTGCTTGCACTGGGATACCATAGTGCGGGTTCATCTTCGCGTGGACAGTGAGACTGTCAAACGCTGTTGTGGTTCTGGTTGAAGACCTTCATTTAATTGCTTCCGTGCATTCTTGAATGAGTAGAAAATTCAATTTGAAGAACTGTTACTATTATTATTCCAGCTTTTGCACTCTACTGGACGTCTAGCAACGGTGCACAGAAAGCCCCGAGAAAGCAAAGGAAGTCGCATTCGCTGCTTATTCAATAGAGCTTAAAAATTTGCCACGTATATAAAGTTAGCTGGTCTTCGACAAGTGTCACTGCACGAAAATCATTGCAAATTACAGAAAAGGCTCGTATACGACAACCAAACCGCATGCATGAGCACACCGTAAACATGTTGTCACTAGAAAAAAAACATCACGAGGCCTGCGTGGAACGCGCAGCACAGTTGCAGCGAAAGCTGGAAAAGCGGCCTTTCAGAACCATTTTCAAACGCTCTTTGGGTAAATGCTATAAGCACACTTTCTGGGTACCCACTATACACCATAAATAATCATAATTTTTTGTGTAGCAGGCCGGCATTCACAATGCTATCCTCCGTGAGTCTTCGGAGAAGCGTGGTATCTGCTAAACACCTCCAGTGAATTTTGTGCAAATTTTATGTTTGATGCGGTAGTTGACGGCACTGAAAAATCGCGCCTGACGTGTATGTTTGACACAGTTAATATATGATCAAAAACGAGTTTTTTGGCAATGGGTTGGAGCATTGGACGACCCAGTCGTTACGCAATTCGCATTGTGTGACGCGTTGTTGTTCCTTTGCTGTTATAAAACGCTTTGCTGTTCATATTAACCCAATTCCTCCCCCGTCATCAAGCCTGCCTATATAGGGCAAGTTCGCGAGTGAGCCCCAAGCATTGGCATGGCGCAGCGGTAAAATACTGGGCTGGTACGAAGTGTACCCTGTTTCGAATCTCACTATGTCCTCAGTGTTTCATATTCGAGTTTTCTCTTTATTTCGTGCGATAGTGGTTTTGGACACCGGTGGCGTCCAATGACGCAAACTACCGACCGGCGGCTTTCCACACCACCTCCTTTACAGTAGAATTTTCCCGGAACAGATAGCGCCAAGGTGCAATCATTGGTCATATCCGGCGAAACTCGTAGATGTGGTCTGGACGTGCACGCGATACAACACAGACAACACAAAGACCCTAGAGCCGTGGGAGTCCCTCTTGCGTGCCACCGAGCCAGATGACCAACGCCGGCTGATCCAGCGCGCGGGGGAGGCTGAAGTATCCCAAGGAATCCTCACCGACCTCCTCTAAAATGGCACACAACCAGTCTCTGTACTGGTCCCCTCCTTTATTTAATTTTTTTTTCTGTGAGATATGAAGACGCCACTACCACCACGGCGGTGGACTACTACATCGCTGCGCAGGATCCCTGCATTGTGATCTCATAACAGCTTTCGATGTAAAACATGAACTCTGCATGGGGCTAGAAATCAGTGCAAGACAGAGGTGCGGGTGAAGATGGCAGCTTTATACAACGAGACGACTGAACGACGTCTAAATACATGAGTGGCACAAAGGCCAGGGAATGAATTCGGAAATGTTTTAGTTGTAGGTGTGCACCGACATCGGTTATCCGCGTTATAAATAGCTCAGGAAGTCCGTACCAGGAAATTTTAAATGCAGGTCTGCTGTTTCGTTGAAAATAAATCGCACTACCTTTCCCGTGGCATCGCACTTTCTCGTATATAATAAACTAACGACCATGCGGAATAGCTATCACGCCAAAACATGGAAAAGCATCTGCTCATCACTGTGAGCTCTTGAAGCCCGTCTAGCCTTTTCTACACTCGTTTCCTCTTCGGCACTTTCTTCCCCATTCTTACCCCCTTTTGTTTTTCGTCCTCTCTATCTCTCTCTTTAAATAGTTGAAATACCACCATGCAGTGATAAAATCGGCGTATGCAAAGTGCCCTCTGTTAGCTCGTTTCCTTGTTCCCTTTCCCCACGTGATCCCGCCCCTAGCGATTGCAGGCCCTGCTGGTCGCGAGTCAGTTATCGCGAATCGACGCATTGGCCACAAACACCATATAGCCACGCCATTTGCCGCCTACGTCACAGATCTGCCTGAGAGCTGCGTGAGCCCCAACTCACCGCCATTTCCGCAGTCATTTCAGATCTTGCAAGACGCCATCTTTGCCTTCGAACGGCGACGGAGAAACGTGGTTGTCCAGTCGTCTATACTCCAGCTTTCGTCGTGCACTAGCTGATATACTGCCGCTTCGTCGTGGCATTTCTTGCTATACGTATTGGAACCCTCTTCTACAGTTGCAACGC
The DNA here is from genome assembly GCF_043290135.1 of Rhipicephalus microplus. Classification (NCBI taxonomy): domain Eukaryota; kingdom Metazoa; phylum Arthropoda; class Arachnida; order Ixodida; family Ixodidae; genus Rhipicephalus; species Rhipicephalus microplus. Next base: position 94,304,139 of record NC_134704.1, on the reverse strand, counting down.
GTGCTAAAGTCTTTGTAGACTTCTTCACTATAGCAGTCGTGAAGCAGCAGGCCTCCGAAGACGTGCGCGGCCCGTTCTAGTCCGTACACGTTCCATAGTCATCACTCCTGGTTCGACGTCGTCTGCCGTGGAGGACCACCAGCAATGTGAGTTCTTTGGTCCTTATATGCGAGTACATGCTGATGGCCAGGATGCGCCGATGCAAAGATTTCGCTGCTATCGTCGCAATTTATTGGGTGCACGATAATGTTAACGTTTATATCATGTTTGTCTGGTACTGCCGTGATTTGATATAGCCTTCGCGTTCGGTTGTACTGCGGAAATCTTTGTCGGATAGCTCGAGTGTACGACGATATTGCTTTGTGTGTGTTCTCTTTAGCACGTGCATTCGATGCCGCAAATCTGCCCGAGATTTCGGCGGCAGCCTTCCTATAACGAATTGCCCTGCTGGCACTCAGCTGATGGATGTCAGTGGACACCCATTGGCATGCGCTCCAAGAGGAGAAAGGGGGAGATGGGGGTCTACTCTTAAAATTTAAGGGGTGCCAAATCTACCCTATACTTTGCGAAAGGTGTTCTTAACTTTTTTTTCCAGAATCAACCAATACAGAATAAGCGATTGGGTAGGGCTACGCTGGGGTAACGCTGGATGGACGGATGGTTTGTAGGAAGAAGATGTAACCTATAGTTTGGGTTGATGTTCACGTCATTCAGACGTAACCGTTAATACGTATTGTACTTTGTGAAGTAGCAACTCTGTGCGTTGAAGGGATAGATTCAACTGTTAGATTGGCTTTAGCCACTAATTGGACAAGCTCCTCTCGGTTATTTACACACGCTTAAAGTCTACTTTCTCTTTACTGTCCTTAAACCCCAATGCTTTCAAAAATTTACACCCATTGCTTTGAAGTGCGATAGGTCGCACTTGGCTGAAAAGTATCAGGTGTTCAGCCTTTTTCACTTTTTCTCCACGTTACACGTCTGTGTGTTCGTACTTGCCTCGGTACGTCTTTGTCTGTAATGTTTCAACCATAACGCTGCTGTTGATTGATATGTGGGGCTTATCGTCCCAAAACCACCATATGATTATGAGAGACGCCACAGTGGAGAGCTCCGGAAATTTCGACCACCTGGGGTTCTTTAACGTGCACCCAAATCTGAGCACACGGGCCTACAACATTTCCGCCTCCATCGGAAATGCAGCCGCCACAGCCGGGATTCGAGCCCGTGACCTGTGGGTCAGCAGCCGAGTACCTTAGCCACTAGACCACCGCGGCGGAGCCCTAACGTTGCTGTGAACGTTTACAGCAATGCTAGATATGAGTAACACAGTTAGCGATTGAATGAATGAACTGAACCATAATAAGTTGTATTTGGAGAAAATAAGAACCGAAAAGGATGTACTTATTAGCATTGATTAATTTCGTTATCGCGTATCTATAATTAACAACCCTTGTGTACCATAAAGTTAATTAAGTCAAATTCAGCTATCATGCAGTTCTTTTTTTTTTTTCAGTCTGAATCGCATAAACGATTTGCCTGCACAACACATGTTACAAAAAAGATATATACTTTACCTAACAACTGTCTCGTCCACCCGTTACAATATAACCACTTCTTAACCAACGTGCTTAAGCAAAAAACGTAATGAGAAAAAGTGGCCGTATTTAAATTTCCGAACAAAAAAAAAAAAGATTCCTGCATATTTAATGCTTACCAACGAGGCAAAACTTATTTCTCTGCCTTTTCACCACTCCCAGTATGACACACATTGCTGCAATCACTTCACAGCTTCATGGTATTTACTTTGCACGCCTCTTCATGATGTAGGGTTGTTTTAAGAGAATCTTCATAATGTGTACGTACGTAATTCATTTGCATACTTTAACGCTGCATATATTATTTATTGTTCTTTGTCTGAACATTCGTCAAATATTTTTACTGGTTGTAGGGCACTGACATACAACCCGACGGGTTGTATGCACGGGCACTGCGTCAGGCGATATAGGCTCTTACACTGGAGTCCTGACAGCTTACTTTGTCCAAATGAACGCAAAGCTAAAGGTGAAGTGAAATTCAGTATTGCAGTAAATGTTTCACTCTAACGTCTCAATATAAGCTACGGCTGCGTTAGTGTCGTGATGGGAAAGTATACGCATGGCATCGAGATAACGAGTTTTCGGAAATCGGTTATGCTTAGTGAGACTGGCTCCGTACCTTCATAAAGGGAGCGTTGAAACAAAAGTTTTGCATCTTGCTTTTGTGGTGAAACAAGTAGCTAACGACCCACTTATCAAGGCTTGGAAGGTCGTTGGCTTGAGGGCACGATGGTTAATTATTTGGAGATGGTTTTATTACTGCCAGTCACATTTTCGTTTTCGGAAAGCGCCAAGTGAGACGGATGTGTTTCCGCTTAAACATAACTGGTTGCGTAAGCCCAAAAAGCCGCGTGCACATGAGCACTGCATTGACAACTCTTTTCAACGAGGGCTTTCTCCGAGACGTTGTAAACATATGCGTGACCACCAAAAATGTACTGCTGAAGCAAATGCATCAGTCCTTGTACTGCCGTGCTGGTGTACCCCCTTTTTTCGTTTAAAAGGTATGCTAGGGGGAGAGCACATGCAATGGTCTCGGAAGCCAACACAAACTCGTGGTGCAGATGACAATCAGTCGCTTACGCGGAAAACAGAGGCCCATTTCGCGTGCGGTGCCGTGACGCTGGCTTTAAAAATGATTTAAGATGTGTCCTATGCTATATTGTTCATTGATATTTCGTTAGTGATGCGTGGGTGTCCGCGCACATCTTTCCCGCAAGTTGTCTCACCTTGAAATTTTCAGTGTGTCAGTACACTTGACGTTCAGTAGAGTCCTTTAGCAAGTTACGTAAATTTAGCACGAAAAATGGCAGTAAACAGTAACACGCCAATGACAGTGCGTCTTCCGGACGACAGGTTCCTCATTAACGCTGCGTCGGCGGATAAGCAACCGTGAAACGTAGCAACCAGACAGTAATTATTGAAAACGCTTTTACGTGTTGAGGTGCTTTCTCTGACAGAAGGTCAATGACCGGGATAGGAGGAATGGTACCGTTTGTGCGTACCGTACTTCCGTAACTTCCTAAAGGACTCCAAAACCCCGGGTTCACAAACAAATCTGATGCTTACCTAATTCCTTATTCGTTTTGTGCCTTTAATGCGATTGATGAACGAAGTAGGTGAGTATAGGTTGTGTACTCACAGATAAACTTTGTAGTTTCCTTTTAGCCTGTTACCATTTTTGTGTCAGTATACGGAAACTGGAGAAAAACACGAGGTTTGTTTGAGAATCCGGGCCTCATGACTCTCCATCCAACGAAATCTCTCCGCGGTGATTTTCTTAGTGCAATAATGGTGCTAATTATAATCACACGCAGCCACTGTCGCGCCTTTTGTGGCGTCCCTTACTTTTTATCGTGACTACGCCATCCGCGCGCATGTTGTGCAATGCGACAATGCCGACTATCCTGCAACCACCGGCACGACGAACGGTTCCCGCTCACCACCACACTACTAGTCTCGGAGGCGACAGTTTCACTGCAGTGGTATTGTTCTCCGCCGCAAGATGGCGCTAGCACTTCAAGCCTTTATTTTCTCGATTTGATTCCGTTGCCCGTTTGAGTGATGGCAGCTTGGTCACTTGATTCATAAATTAAACGTTAAGTGGCTGGTTGGTCAGTTCAATTGTGGGATTAAGCGTAACAGAGCAACCTAACGAATGAGTGGTGCCTTAGTGAAGAGCTCTCATATTTTCAACTGCGTGGCTTTTCTTAAGGGACTCTCAAGTGATACAATGAATCAATTTACACTTATGAATTATAATCTTGGAGCACTGGTGTAATTTATTTCTCTATCATCAGTTAATTCCAGGAGAAAAAGAACGGGATATTTGCCTGTTTCAATTCTGCACCAATATTTTCCTACGCGATGTCACGGATTTCAAAAGTGTATAATCTCTGTATTTTGGTTTCATTGGCGCAGGGAAATATCCTAAAAGTTCGTATGTTAAGTTCAAGGCCCCTCGGAGAACAACGTACTTTATTAGAAGGTACCGTGAAAGTCAGTAGACGCAGTAAACAAATCTATGAAGTCACGGCGTCTTGTATGGATACTTCAAGGGGGCGTCTCCACTAACATGACTTTTTTGAACGTTTCCTGACTGTCTAAGCTTCTGCTCACGGGCAAGCGTGATGACATCGGAATTTGGAAAAAACAACTTACTTATGCGAGAAAAACAAACGTGGCAGCTTCCCTACAGAGGCGCCACTTCACAAAAGAGTCAGAAGGGATAGCTGACTGAGTGGCATTCTTTGTCCTTTAGGCGTGTAACTCCCCAGGACTTAGCCTCATCGGTGTCCGTCACACTCTACAAAACAGAAACTGAAATTGAAAACCTGCACAACAAAAAACGAAAGCTTCTTTGCAAAGAAAAAAAAAATCTACGTTATGAGAATATCATACAAGTCTAATCATCATCATCACTCACCTGAATACGCCCACTTCAGAACAAAGGCCTCTTTCATGTTCCGCCAGTCAACTCGGTCCTGCGCTTGCTGCTGCCAATTCATAGGTGCGAATTTCCTAGTATCACCTGCCCTCCTTTTGCCCACCAGCAATAGTTAGCCGAGATGGGAGTTTCTCCAGCACATCAGCCCACAAAACTCCCCTGCCCCAATTATTTACTCCCTGTAGGGAGTGAACTCGGCACATGTCGTCGTAAAACACCCCCTGCTTAATGACAGAGTTTATGAACGGCATGACCTTCTTAAACTCCCCAGGGAGTTTCAGGTCACGTGGTTACAAACTCCCTATGGGAGCTTTGAAAACCCTCTTTGGGCATGACGTGTGTGTGTGGGGGGGGGGGGGGGGGATATGTTTGCACGTCGGTGTGAAATGAAACACAGGTGCTTTGTGTGGCTAACCGTGTGAGCATCTGTCAACAGCCAACGAAATTATAAGTGCAGCGAAGAATTCCAACGACCAGTTGGTATTTACTGTGAACATTTCAATATATTTCACACCGTTAAACCACGCTCCACATCGGTCCGATTCCTCAACGAAACGCCGTGAATCCCACGCTTCAAAGGGCCGAGTAACAAAAAACTTCGAAGATTACATTAATGGTAGTAAATGTAAGCTGTTACGATCGTCAGCGGCTGCTTCTGGAGTTTCGCCGTGAAAAACTTCGAAGCGGTTTGAAGTAGGCTTCACTGTATACCATGGCAGGCTGGCCGGCAATTGGTGTGAGAGTTGCACCGGCGACGCGCTCACCCCGTCTCCGCCGATGGTGAGTTCTCGGAGTGTCACCGGTATTTCACCGGCTGCAACATCTAAGCGGTAAGATGGCCTCGCTATGCCGTCGGTATCAAGCCGGCATCGTATCGAGCTCGCACTGCCCACCGGCCGCCGTGGCGAGCTCTACGAGCTAGCTAGCACTGACTACCGGCGAGGCAATGAATGTGTTTTACAAAAAATAAAGGCTACTGGGATGAATAACAGACTTCGCCATGCGACCACAGCTGTCAAATGACTAACTCGAAGGCGAGCGCCGAACGAGGCGGAGAAACACAGAAACAGCGTACGGCATGCATGCATGCCCATGCAATGCGTGCGAGCAACGGGAACAGCGACTGCGAACCGTCTCGTTAGTTTAAGTCTATTGCTCCGTAGCTTGAACTGCGTGTATAGCGGACACATATTTCTGTGCACAGGAAAAATAACGAGACGTAAACGGCACATCAGCAAGCATTTTGTGATCGCCAGCTGTCATTCATCGAATCACCGTGCCGTACTCGTGAGTGAGGCCTAGTCGTCGAACGCGGTAGCGGTGGTCTACCTCGGTTCATCGCTGGAGCTGCTTAATGTGCCTCGTTAATGTATTCATTCAAGACCGCGCAGGCTTTGTGTATAATTCAGTGCATTTTACGGATCCACAAACAGTACTGCTAATGCAAATTCAGCTCGTACGACAGAGCACCAACTGATAAAACGTTTTCGCTATAGTTAAAAGATATTGAAGATTAGGCAGGCTTAAGATAAAATGCATGTGCGTTGGAGTGCTTACATCAGGCCACCGCAACTTCATACCTACAGCGTGCGTGTTTATTGTTTAATTAACAGCAAAAATGGCTCCCTCCAGGGCTACATGGGAGGTCAGAATATGGTGTCTATATATACACGGGGACTGAATCGTAGGCGTGGAGCGCGGGGTGTGGAACTTGTTTCGGCGAGTTAAGCAAGGAGGGCTGTCTCTGTGCCTACTGTTTCTTAACCAAGTAATATCACGTTTTCTGCTCATTAGAGACCAGAGAGACTCTTTTTTACGTTCTTTATTTCAAACAACGCTGTTACACCACACGCCTGACTTCTTTGTATCTTCAGACAGGCTAGAACGACACACCTTGTCACCGTTCTTGCGCGAAGTTGTGTTCTCATATCGTTTCTTAAAGGCGAGGTTTTCGATAGATTACCTAACTAATGTGAAAAGAAAGCGCCTTATGAAAGGCCTAATACAGAATGTTTTTCCTGTGCCCCTGTACCGTTCAAAGTATAAAAAATCATATGGTCATGACCTACTAAAGCGAGTGAAAAACATGTGTATACCACCCAATGTGAAAACCTTCTTTTTAAAACTTCATACGGGAACCTTGCCAGTAAAAAACGTGGCTTGAAGAGAGAGGGATGTATGTACCATGGGGAAGCAGCTGTCTCCTGTGTAACAAACCTGAGAACATTGAACATGTGTTTATTGATTGTAAGAACGCTATTTTCTTTTGGGACATTTTACAGAGGACTTTAAAAAAAGATTTACCTCTTACTTCATATGGAATTCGTTTTTTGCCTTGTGATAGTTCTGTGCAAAATTTGGATGTTATATTTTTACTTGGTCTTCATTCGGTTTGGCATAGTATGCTATCGTACAGACACTGTGATGTGAGAGTTCTATCCGTTAATGAGTGTTTCGTGGAAGCTGTTATTTATTTATTTGCAATACTGTCGACTCCAATGTTGGAGTCACTACAGAGGGCACATTGCAGGTAGTATACATTCATGAAGAACAAACAATAACATTCCAACTGACATACGGGATTCCTTAGATTATTGGTTAGAAAAAAAAAGATACAAGGAATAATGAATTATCCGCATAATTAAAAACAGGAAGATAATCGCACCAAAATGTGTTATACAATGTTATAAGAATATGTAGATATGTAGCGCATCTTTATTATCGGCACAACCATCATCACCAGCAAGCCCATCCAGCAAACCATTCCACATTTTATTTGCGTGAGGAAAAAAAAAAATGAAACAAGAAACATCAATTTGAAACGCACCACATTTTTCGGTTCACATGATATCAGAGAGCAGGACAAATGACGGTGACCGAATCAACAATATGCGCAGTTTTCTAGCAGGAAACTCAGGAAACTGCTGACTTGCGCATACCAAGCCAGGTATTTGAGCGATGGATTGATTAAAAAAAAAACGGATACGAAAACATAAGCCTCACCCAGTACCTTCTGGCCTGCTACAGTGCGCCGTGCAAAAAAGAAAAAGAAAAGAGGAAAATAGCAAAAGGTATGTGAAGCATTCAAGCACTACTGTAGATTACGCATGGTTTCTAACACTGCGGTGAATGTGGATAGTGTGTCGGCATTAGTAGCATTTGCATTCAGTTTATTCCATTCGCGTATTGTTAGTGGGAAGAACGATTTTCTAAAGACGTCACTGTTTGAGGAATATTCTTGCAGACTGTATTTGTGCTTATGACGAGTAGGGCGTGACTGTGAAAATGTGACGTACTTAGACACATCTACCTTGTGGTGGCCATGTAACAACTGGTACAAGAACCTCAGGCGTGCCTCTTTTGCCCTAGTAGCTAGTTTTTCAATGCCAGAAGAAGTCAGAAGGTTAGTGGGAGAATCTGTACGTTTGAACTTGTTGTGTACAAACCGTATGGCTTTGCGTTGTACTGCCTCTAATTTACTAATACCACTTAGCGTATAAGGAAACCAAACTACGTTGGCATATTCTTATACTGGTCTTACGAACATGGTATAAGCCAAGAGTTTTGCGGGCGCTGGTGCAATTCTAAGTCGTCTTTTTAGGTAGAAAAGTTTACGCAGTGCGGCCGCAGTGACGTTAGCTATGTGTGTATCCCATCTCAGCTCAGACGTTAATGTAATGCCTAAGTACTTATGCTGCACAACATTAGTCAGTGGTGAACCATGAATGGTGTAGATGAATCGCGATGGATTCTGCTTACGTGTTACCGTCATAGCTGCGGACTTTTTCACATTGATGGACATTTGCCACTTAGCGCACCAATCTGCTAGCTTGGTTAGACATTCATTGAGATTAATGTGGTCTGTGTAGCTGGTTACCTCCTTATAAATAATGCAGTCATCTGCAAACAGTTTGATATTACAGTTAATGTTTGACGTGAGGTCAGGTCATTTATGAAAATTAAAAATAATAGTGGTCCCAAGACGGAACCTTGAGGGACCCCAGAAGTTACGGGGACTATGTTTGATATATGACCTTCATACTGCACGAACTGTGGGCGATTTGTTAGGAAATTTTCTATCCAAGAAAACAATAACCCCTCTCCTATCGCACTTTTCAGTTTAATTAGTAACTTTCTGTGACATACGCAATCGAAAGCCTTAGAGAAATCAAGTAAAATTATGTCTGTTTGGCCACGATTATTTATGGTAGAAGCTAGATCATGAACTACCTCCGTTAGCTGCGTAACAGTGGACAGGCCACTACGAAATCCGTGTTGATTAGGAGACAAAAATTTTATTTTCTCGAGAAAAACAGTTATGTGTTTGAGTATGATATGCTCTAGTAGCTTACATGAAATGCTAGTGAGGGATATCGGCCGGTAATTTGAAACCAATGACTGTTCTCCTGATTTATGAATAGGTATTATTTTTGCAATCTTCCAGTCATCTGGCAGCTGAGATGAAGTAAGCGACTTTCGAAAGATTAACCCAAGAAACTTGCTACACCATTCCGCGTACCTCTTAAGGAACTCGTTAGGAATATCATCTGGACCACTCGATTTTTTAGGATCTAAGTTAAGAAGCAAGTTCAGTATTCCTGTATCCGTGACTTCTAGGTGATCAATGCTTGGCGAATCGAGGGATAATACTGGAGGAGTGGCACCATTATCAGTCGTGAACACTGATTGGAAAAAAATGTTGTATTCGTTAGCCTTTTCCGTTCTTTCCCCTGAATCCGTGTGCGACTGTGTATTATTGCTAGTGCGAAGGTATCTCCAAAATTTGCTTGGATTGCTTTTAATAAAGCTTGGAAGTGTAACACTAAAATAATATTGTCTGGCAGTTTTCTTTTTTTGCTTAAACTCTGATTTTGCACACTGCAGCTTCTGTTGAATGGACGATTTACACTTATGGTTTTTCGCAGCCACATGCAACCTTTTTAACCTACGCTTGGCCTGGATAACCTCACGTGTTATCCAAGGATTATTCCCTGGAGCTTTCTTGTGTTTCTTTGGTATGAAGTTAGTGACACAGTACATAACAGTAGATTTGAAACTTAGCCAAAGTAGATTAGTATCACTGGATGCGTCAAAAGCTAGCTGTAAAAAGTTTTCGAACTCATGTGCGAGATGGATTAATACGCTGCTATCGTCAGCTTTTTTGAAATCAATTACGGTTGATCCACGCTGCTCACATGCAATACTGGAGTCAAGCGGCAGCAAGCATAAGGCTATGTGATGGTCTGATATGCCGTCAACTACGTCAGTGCGAACACGGTCTTCCGGGAAGTGCTGACTAATCAGTATCAGATCTAATATGCTCTCGGCAGTGTTCTGTAAGCGGGTTGGAGATAACACGATTTGCTGAAGGCTAAAGTTCAACATTATGTTTATAAGAGCGTCTGAGGCAGATGATGTGTGGTTTAGCGTAGTCCAGTCAATGTCTGGGAGATTAAAATCTCCCATAAGCAGGACACGAGAGTTGTGAACATGACGCTGCATGAAGTCATGAACTGCAGTTATGCATTCGTGTCCGGACGACGGACCTCAATAAACGCATCCAACGAATATAGAAGTGCTATCGCAAAGAATCCGGCAGAAAATTGCCTCAGCATCTGTTACAGCTGGAAGCGATACATATGAATGGCATTTCTTTATGAGTAGAGCGACGCCCCCGCCACGAGAAGGTCTATCCTTACGGATAACGTAATAATTTGGAGGAACAACTTCACTATCGTATATCTCGAAAGAAAGCCATGTTTCAGTGACACCTACTATATCAGGACTGTATTCTAGTAGAAGATTTTCGAGAGCATCTATTTTGTTTAGAACACTTCTTGCGTTAACATTCAATATAGTCAAGGCTTTGATTTTGCGTGTAGACGAGCTTGCCGAGTTTGCGGTCTTGATCGCACCTCGTCCTTTTTTTGGGCGAGAACCTTGTCGTTCTTTTCTTCATCCCAGGTAAAGGCTTGGTTATTAATGAACAATTTGTCAAACACTAACGACACCTTCTCCTTCTTTTCTCGATTTTCTTTGGCGCTGTTCCATAACTTTCGCCTGATGTCTCGGATTCTAGGCGAAAAGTCTTCTCCGATTGAGAAGCTGGTGTTTTTCAGTTTGTATCCGCTTTTAAGTATCGATGATTTCTGCCTAAAATCTAGCAACTTGAAAAAAAAGTGCGAGATGTGTATAAGACTACCGACAGTGTTGAAGATGTAATATCTTTGTTTGACGCGTTATCACGCATGAAACACGTGTGATAGTGATTGTCATATTAGCTTGACCTGTAGTCAAGAAGGCAATAAAGAAAAAAAAGCGCGGGTGGCAAGCTGTGGTGAGTGTGAGTGTTGCAATATTACGTGAACGTTGTGAGCATGTGTGTGTACTGTAATCATTGATATGTGCTTTGAAGGTAATGTAATTAAAGTTACGCTTGCGCAAGGTACGGCTGCTAACGTTATTTTTTTCTCGGTCGAAGCAAAAAATTTACTCCCATACTGACCTGAGAAAGTTCCCCGATGGATGTGAATAAAAAACCCCCTTGCACCATGCAAAAACTCCCTACTAATGGGGAGTAAATTTTTTACTCCCTCCGGACGGTGTTTATAAAGCTCCCATCGGGGCGTGCGCTAGAGAACAAGGTCATTTACTCCCATCTCGGCTTATTTCTGTTTACGCGGGCGAGACTGAAAGTAACTTTCAGTCTCGCCCGCTTGCCTTCTAGGGGAATACAGTCTGTGATCCCTACTGACCAGCGGTTATCTTGCCATCGTGCAACGCTCCCTGCCCATGACCATTTCTTCTTCTTGATTTCGACTGTGATGAGCTCAACATCTGTTTGTTACCTGATACACTCAGCTCTCTTCTTGTCCCTTAAGGTTACCATACCATTTCCCTTTGCATTGCTCGCTGCGTCGACCTAAACCTGAGATGAACCCTCTTTGCAATCTTCCATGTTTCTACTCCGTAGGTATACCGATATGATGCTTATGACCGCAATCAAGTATACGATCGCACGATACATGATCGTTTGCGCCGTCCGTCTGTTCGTACATTCGTCCACCTGTACGGCCATTTGTCCATGCGTCCGTCCATCTGTTCATCCGTAATACTGCTCAGCGACTTCAACGCAAACATTGTGAACCTTACGACTTACTTTTGCCCACTCATCATTAACATTGTGGAGATTCTTTTTCTTTCTTCTCTTACTTTCTCTCTTTTTCACCAGTACTTTATACGTCTTTTTTCTGTTTGTTTCTGTCTACTTTCATTTCCTTTTATATCTATGGCTTTCTCATTCCCGCTCTTTTTATTTTTATTTAATTTTTTCTCTCTCTACTTCTTTCTTGCTCTGTCTTTGTTTCTCTTTGTTTTAAATGCGAAGCATTTGTTAGCGAACTTCGGCAACTTTGGGCGTATCTATCTATCTATCTATCTATCTATCTATCTATCTATCTATCTATCTATCTATCTATCTATCTATCTATCTATCTATCTATCTATCTATCTACCTAGCCACCTACGACATTTAGCTCTCCTGGCCGTTTCGATAATGGTGTCGATAAAACTTGGTATGGCATAACGTGACTGCATGAAGAACATATCTGACTAGTCATAACAAGAAAATTAGGATACGTATGTCATGAATGTCATGATTTACATTTGATGGTCTTGCAGCTCTTGCGGTGGTTTCGTTCACATGGCATATTGCAAAACTTGTATGGTATGACATGATTGCATGGCGAACACAAACGACAGACCCTAGCATGAAAATCATGACATGCTTGTCATGTAACAACATGACTACATGCCATGCTCATGATGCGCTCGCGGCCATTTCGCTAGCTTCACTTATACGAAATTTGCTATTACGGGACGTGAATGGACGAACGAAGGGATGTGACTGGTGCAAGCATGATGCATGCGATCCGTGTCATGTAACAACATGACTACATGCTACGCTCATGATGCGCTCGTGGCCGTCTCGCTAGCTTCACATGTACCGAATTCAGTACTACGTGACGCGAATGGACGACATATGCAAATGGCATGTCCAAACATGGTAATCATGAAATGCGTGTCTTGTAACAACATGACTACATGCCGCACTCATGATGCGCTCAGGGCCGTTCCGCTTGATTCGTATTTGCCAAATTTTGCATTACGTCACGTGAATGGATGACGAAGGTGTGTGAGGGGTGCAAACATAATAATTATTTGATGCGTGTCATGTAAGAGCGTGACTACATGCAACACTCAAGGCGCCAATCCACTTAGACGTGACCCGGTGCGCGTGTGCTCCAGCGTTCGCTTCGTCGCGTCATGCCGGCGTTGCCACGCCAGGGGCCGATCTGCCTGGCATATACTCGCAGGCACGCGCTGCACTGCGTTGCTTTGACGCATGCGCTTTTGAGCACGCCCGGCGTCCCTTCGTTACGAAGCAAGGCAGACGCGGTGCATTCTGGGCAACGTCGTTGGTGCGAAATCCAGCATGTCGCATTTCGCACCGGTTGCCGCCGGGATGCGCCGACAGACGCTGGTCGCGTCTGTCCGACTATAGTGTTCGCGTTTTGCTATAGCGTAGCGTCGCTGCGCCCAGCGTGCGCTCGTCAACGTTACGTCGCAGTATATTGGGCCCTTCATGGTGCTCTCCCCGTCGTTTCTCTAGCTTCACATATTCCAAGTTTGGTACTACGGGACGTGAATGCACGACGAAGGTATGTGACTGGTGCAGACATGATAATCATACGATGCGTGTCATGTAAAACATGACTACATGCCCCACTCATGATGCGCCCGCGGTCATTTCTCCAGCTTCACGTATACCAAATTGGTATTGCATGACTTCAGTAGACGGCGAAGGTAAATGACACGTCCGAACATGATAATCATGATATGTGTGTCATGTAAAACATGACTACATGCTACGCTAATAGTACGCTCGCGGCCGTTTCGCTATAGCTCCACATATACCAAATTTGGTATCAGGTGGCGTGAATAGATGATTAAGGTAAATGACACGTCCAAACATAATAATTATGACATGAAAGTTATGTACGGCATAATTTACCTCCACCTCGTGCCATTGTTCTGATTTTAAACTGACATATAAACCTTCCTCATTCGTTCTTCGCATATCATCGATTCCCACTGTACGTGGGATCTGCCAATTTTTTCTCTTTCTGTCTTGCGCTATGTTATTTCTCTCTCTTTTTGTCTCTTCTGTCTGGTTTATGTGTTATTCCTTTCATTTCTCTCTAATTCGTAGCTTGTTTCTATCGATTTCTCTATCTCTCCACTCTCTTTCCTTCTGTCTGTTTATCTCTGTCTCTCCCTTGAACGTCTTTCACGTGCTGCACTCCACCGATCAGAGCTTTCGTTAGACGCTCGCACTTACTGCACTCGGTAGTGGGGATAATTTTTCAATTCCTGTGATGCATATACCAATCTTGACGAGTGTTGCATGACGGAGCAAACGAGTTACCGTCAGTTTAAATCCCTTCGCCGGGGTCTTTTAGCAAGTTACAGAAATAAGGTATGCTAAAACGGTGCGGCATTACCGTACCACTCCCCTTTTCCCGGTCGTTGACCTTTCACCAGATAAGGCACCTCAACAACACAAAATCTCTTTCGAAAATTACCATGTGGTTGTCGTTCCGCGTTGTGGCTTGTCAGTTTACGCATTGTCAACGAGGCACCTCTCGACGGAATACGCGCTGGACTTCCGTACTGCCTTGCCGTATTTGCGTATCCTATTTGCGTAACTGGCTAAAGCTCTTTAGTGTCCCAGTAACCTGCACTGGCATTGTTGTCTATGGACCTCTATAGAGATTGGCGCGTGCGTTTCAATCCTCGTTCAATGTTTGACACGCCCACTGCTGCCTTGGTCAATGTCGCTGCCACGTGACAATACTTTAGGCCGCATCGAAATTTGACCGCAGCGACCGGGATCAAAATCGTGTCTTTCTCGTCAACTGCAGAATACCGCTAGCACATAGCTAACGCGGTGCCTCCTCCCTCTGCACCCCCCCCCCCCCGCGGGAAAAAAAATCTAAATGATCACTCACCTATTACTGGCGCATCCAGAGACAGGGGTTTGACGTTTGTTATAATTCTTAAAGTTTGCATGTAAACAGGTCTTTTTTTCACAAAGATATGCATCAAAACGACAAAGAGGTGTCGGTAAATGTCTACGCAGAAACAAGTATAAATGCCTTCAAGTGAATCATGATTTTAATAGGGCCAGAAAGCACAGAAACCAATAGGGCTGAAAGGTGGCTTAGCTGGTGATTCCTCATCAAACCATTGAATCGAAGTAGCGAGTGCAGCAAGCACCGCCTCTTTCAAAGTTTGTTCTTTTTAGCCTCGTCAAAAGTGCGCTATACCTATGCGGTGTGACGGTCTACAGAGGTTTCGGGTGAAATTCAAGGCATTCTTGATCAATGCAAATCACTCGTGATTCACAGTACTGTTTGTTGACCAACTTGATTATCGACTTGAATGTACGTGAATGGATACTTAAACCACTTGATTTAATCTTGATTCATTTCCAAATCGCTTGGTTCAATCTTGATCCATGCTTAGGTCAGCCTGATGCGCTAATAGGTAATTTGGATCACTCGTGATTTGTATTGCTCTAGATTGACTCACTTATAATTCACTTGGATAGGTGTGAATGCGCACTTAAGTCACTCGATTTAATCTTGACTCAGTCAGTTAATTCAACCTTGATTCCTTTCATTCTTGATTCAAACTTCATTTACTTCATTTTACGTTGATGCACATTATTTTTCTTTTAATTCACTTTGATTTGGGCTTCTAGTCTCCTTGCCATCTTTGCATCGGTATTTGACGTCATGACAATTCCGGTACCTCTCATAGCCACGACGCCGCCAGCCACCCAATTTTTCTACCAGTGAGCCATGTGTCGTGTTATTTATTATTTTTTCCGAAGCGTTCAGTACTATGTATTATTGGCGATCGCCGTCAATGGTCAGAGGATATTTCTCTCTCTCTATCTCTCTCTCCATATCACACACACACACACACACACACACACACACACACACACACACACATATATATATATATATATATATATATATATATATATAAGGGATTATAGGAAGTATCACGCAGGCTCTGATAGTATAGAAAAAGGAGTAATTCACACACAACGAACGTTTCAGCACAGTTTAGTCCGACGTTTCGACCGTGGGACCGGCCTTCCCAGACGAAGGCCGGTCCCACGGTCGAAACGTCGGACTAAACTGTGCTGAAACGTTCGTTGTGTGTGAATTACTCCTTTTTCTATATATATATATATATATATATATATATATATATATATATATATATATATATATATATATAAGGGAAAGAAGTGTACATCTGAGGGCTCGTTTTTCCGTGTTTTAACACAATATTAATGAGATTTAACAGACAGTAATGCCAAGGAATGTATACAGGGGAAGTTATTAGAACCAATGGAATGTAAATAGGAAGAAAGAAAAGTGGATGAAAAAATAACCGGCCGTGAGCAGAAATCGAACCTACTACCTTCGAATAATTCGTTCGATGCTCTAACCACTGAGCTACCACAGCGGCCTTCCCTCCATCCACTTTTTGGGGTTTATATGTGAATTTAGAAGTAGGAGTGACAGTCAGCGCCATCTATAAGCCAAGCGACGAGTGTGAAAACACTCTTTTATGCGGATGTTTGGCGTCACGTAGCACGTGAACTTATTATGAGCGGGCAGCTGATTAATAGTCCCTCGTATCCACTTTTCTTTCTTCTTATTTACATTTTACATTCTATTGGTTCTAATAACTTCTCATGTACATTCCTTGGCATTACTGTCTGTTAGATCTCATTATATATATATATATATATATATATATATATTCGTTTTATGTAATTTACTTATATTTAAGCACTTGCTCTTTCGCCTCAACAGCGTCACAACCACCGTCGACTGTCGATTCCCGGAACAGGGCAAGGCGTAGTCGCAGTGACCGGACGCCTTCACTGTTTACGCCTTGAGCGCGCATCCGAGCAGGTCACTACGGAGTGGGTGGGTAGACCTTAGAAACCTTAATTGGAGGGGAGATGCGTGTTTCCCTTCGAACGCCGGGCTTTGAAACTCACGGCTGCCGTCGCTGCTGAGGCGAATTCGCTTGGAAATTCTCTCTCGCACTTTCTGTCTCTCTCTGCCCAACTAGGGCAGGATGTCTCGCGCGGAAGTTGGGTCAGGGTCTTGGCGCAAGAAGACGGCCCGTTTCCCTCCTGCCGCTAATTTGCAGCGGCAAGTTGCAGAGCGCGTTTAACTTCCGCTTCCGCTACGGGTGCGCACGTGCTGCTTTGCTCCGCCGTGTTATAAACGGGTTCGGTTATATAGGTGCGACGTGGGCAGTTGGATACCTTAAATGAGTTCGATTACGTGTGCTGTGCCGAATATGAATTCAGTTTGCCCGGAAGTGCATACTATATATAGCGGCGGCATTGTGTTCATTTCAATCTCATGGTGTGTAGTGACATTATTTGTTCATAATGCGTACTGTAATTATTTTTTCGTAATGCGTGGTGACATTATTTGATCATAAATCTGTGCTGTAATTGATGCTGCTGCTTCATCGACTTAAGTGGACTATATAGCGGGCCACCACGGCCAGTAACCACTGCGGCAGTGTTGAACATTTCAATCTATACAGCATTTAAACTACTGAAAAACAACGCTATAGGACGGGACACGGACAGAAGCGACCAGAGCGTGTGCCGACTAACAACGAGCTTATTTCGCCGTAGCGGAATATAAACTCGAAATATACAACAGTGCCTCACTATTCTTGCTTCTTTTTTTTTTCTCCCTTCCTCTGCTTTCGGAAGTTTCGTGAGTGCCAACAAGCCAGCATTAATAACTTTTATATCGACACATTTGGATCCACTTATTAGAACGTGATAAAAACGCGAAAAACTTCGTCTCGAAATTAATTTTTTTTCTTCGTTATATTGATGAGCTCTTTATTACGCTTTCCTGGTGGCAACTTATACAATGTATACGTACTGATCATAGCCCCACAGCAAAGGTGTTCTTTTTTTAGTGTGCTGCTCTTAAGGTGGCCGGGATGTTGCTGTCGTGTGCTGTAGTCGTCGCTTGGTACGAAGCAGGTAGGACGACATATAGCACAGCCACCTGTTGCACATTGAGCTTGCAGCCCAGGCGAGGTGGTCTAGCGGCTAAGGTACTCGGCTGCTGACCCGCACGTCACGGGTTCGAATCCCGGCTGCGGCGGCTGCATTTCCTATGGAGGCGGAAATGCTGTAGGCCCGTGTGCTCAGATTCGGGCGCACGTTAAAGAACCCCAGGTGGTCGAAAATTCCGGAGTCCTCCACTACGGCGTCTCTCATAATCATATGGTGGTTTTGGGACGTTAAACCCCACAAATCAATCAATCACATTGAGCTTGCACTCGCACCAAAGAGAAGCCTTCTTCCTCGCATTCTTCGAGAAGCCTGACTACATGAAATGCGGTCCCTACTACTATGGCCAGGGAGACGCGACATTACAAACCACGGGTTAAAAAATTAAATAGGGAGCAAAAGAAAAATATAAAGAGAGAGAAAGAGGAAGAATCGGAAGGAAATAAAGACGACAAAGACATAGAGAAGACTATGAAATTCAACAAGTAACAGAGAAAACTAAAAGGAAACGAAGAAGGCTGCCCAGATTTGATCTTCTTGCAGGCTTGGCACCATTAGTGCATAGCTGCTTTAGTTTTTCTTGTTTTTTTTTGTTTTGTTTTTACTCGATGGAGTGCGGGGTGCCTAAGGGGGACCTGCGATCCTAATGAGCTTGACAGTGCAACATTTGAGGAGAAACGTCGTGCGAGATGCTGCAACGGCACATGCGAAGGTTAATGAACCTAATATGCGTGTGAAGCGATTGCCCTTCTGGGGAGGGGGAGAGGAAGCATCAATTTGTAGCACCGCCCTTCTCCCTATCATGACAATTTACAAGGCTGAATTAGCCTCCTCCCCCACACAAGTCGCAGCATCATCCCCACTCCCTTTGTATTAGATGTTTTTTTAGTCGGCTCGGTATTCCGGTAGCGCAAATCCGTGGTGTGACGTATTACCCGATAGCGTGTCCCGTTGCTGCCATCCCGTCGAGTGGCGCCATCTATGAAGCATAGACGTTAACTAGCCTACACGTAATCTACGACCTCCGAGAATCCAGCAGTGGCGCTCATCAATCCGACAGAATAAATTATTTGAGTAATTCCTTCGAATACAGTCCCATAAAGACACAAGCACATTGCTGCCGAAGCTTAAGTACATGAATCTCAAGCAAACCAAAGCATCCATTCGAATTTAGCCAGCTAAAGAGCGCACGACAGCATATTAATCAATTATTTTGGGGTGGGTGGCAGCCGCTTTCAGCAACGAGGCCATGTTTTTCGGGCAAGTGCATGCACAGTTAGCACCCACTATTTTTGTACACACAAAGTATTTTGCCTATAGCGCTGTGCCGGACAGACTAAAAGCCTCTATTATGTCAATGTAGAAGACTGGGCGAGATTGGACAGGGCGAAAGATCGTTGAGGTCCTTTTTGATATGTAAGTTTGGTGACGACGTACGTGTGGCGAGTGGACCTGCATAAACTCGCGATAGGTTATCTAACTGCCAACCTCTAGTCATAACCACGCGTCTTTGCCTTTTCATTATCTGTGTGTTGCTCTGAAAATAAACTTCAGGTGTTCACGCCTGCCCGTGCTCATTTTCTTCTTTTCCTTTTTTTCCCCGCAAGATGCCATCCACAGTACAGGGCTGACTTTGCGCCTCCCCCTCTTAAGCGACTAAGAAGGGTGGCCGCTTCCCTACCCCCTGGCCCCCTCCCCCACGTGCACACGCTTGTCTCACCCACGGTGTAATAGTGTTCTTACACCATAGTCTGACCAACCACACTAACCAACCACTGACACTGACGGAATAACGGTACTTTAGCAAGACGATAGTTATAGCGCGAGAACAAAACGACGACACAGAGACAAGAAGGACACGAAAGTCTCTGTGTCTTCGTTTTGTTCTCGCGCTATAACTATCGTCATGCCATACCAACTAGCCCAAGCTGCCACACTCCTAAGGTACTTTAGCAAAGTGAGGAAGGATCTTTTTTTTTTTTTTGGAGGGGGGGTTCAAAATTTATGGTGGTGGTATATGTCGTCACGTGTGATGTTTCTTCCCACTCGGATGTTCGAATGAGCCTTTACGCTTTCTAGAACACGGAAGCACGCGGTGACGTTGCGGTGGAAAGTGTGAGCGAAACAAACGAAACAGTTAACGAAGGAAGCAAGCCCTTTTAGAACATAAGTGTTTCCATGCATGCGTGTTGGAAAACATGTTCGGGCTGTTCCGACATCGAAGCCTTCGCGCTTGTCGATTTGCTATCTAAACTCAGGAATTCCGCGACTCTCAACCAGTGCTGTGCTCATCTCGCCAATTTGCACTAGTCGCCGAAAAAAACCTTCACGGTGCCGCTCCTCTCTCTCTCTCCTCTTTGTATGTGTGTGGAAGCCTATCTCCTCTAGGCGCTGCGCCGTGCTCCCCACCGGGCTGTTCAAATTAGGCTCCTTCTAACCACAACCACCTAAACGACCACCACCTTTTCGACCCTGACAATCTCCCCCGAAAAACCTCACTCTCAAACTTCCTCTCTCACTCTCTGTCATCCCGTGTAGTTTCACTGGTTGCCTCTTTCGAGAACGTCCAGCTGTGGAGGGTCCTCTCCAATAATCAAGCCTTGTTTTGTCACGGTCGGTGCGTGCGTTACGCCGCGCGCCTTCTTGTGAGAGACAGACGAACACTAAGGATAGCGGCGTTGGTGGTGTTCATTTTTGCTGGATGACGACATGTGCGCTCGGATGACGCCCGCTTGAAAGCAAGCTTGCGCGCGTGTGTGTTTGTGCACGTGTCCTTCAAAACATCCAAGGAGCAAAAGCAACAACTCCAGCAGACGCCTTTTGCAACAGCGGTAAGCATGTTTAGAATTCATCGATGTTTAGAATTCATCGTATAGAACCGAAGTTGGGCATCGAGGCACAGGCACAACAGAAAGTTCGTACCTCTTGTGTTCGATCTTGAATGCTTACCTGAAGGTCTCGAGATCGAATATGCCGACAGGTGGCGGCTGTGTTTCGACAGATGCAAAGTGCTAGAGGCCCGTGTACTTAGATTTATTTGCAAGTTAATGAATACTCTGGGTGATCGGAATTGCCGGAGCCCTCCACTACGACGTGCTACATAACTCTATGATGGTTTCGCCCCGTAAAACCCCAACAGTTATTACTATCATACATCTATTGGCGTCTGCACCTCTTCTTCTTTTTTCTATCGTGCACTGTGTGGTTGGTTGCGTTTTGACGCCATGGTTGAAGTTCGCACTTCATGAGATGAGTGGCGGCAATCGACGCTAAAGTCTTCATTCTAAGATTGATTGATTGATTTGCGGGGTTTAACATCCCAAAACCACCATATGATTATGAGAGACGCCGTAGTGAAGGGCTTCGGAAATTTCGATCACCTGGGGTTCTTTATACCGTGCGCCCAAATCTCAGTACACGGGCACACAACATTTCCGCCTCCATCGGAAATGCAGCCGCCGCAGCCGGGATTCCATCCCGCGACCTGCGGGTCAGCAGCCGATTACCTTATCCACTAGACCACCGCCGCGGGGCTCATGCTAAGAGGTGTATGAGCATAGAGAGGCTGTCAATGCCATGTTACTGCAGAGTTAGCCTACATCGCTTATGATTGCACGCGCTTTTCTTATCGAATGCAACCATGTGCCCTTTCTGCAGCCACCAGCCCTTATCGGTTGAACATGAAGCGTGAAAGCCTGAAGAAGCAAAGTGTTGCTGCGCTATTTTATCGGCGATACTTTGGTGACTGTGAGGCCTCTCTGGTCTGACCGTTATAATGTTGCAACTGCGGCACAGATATGTACTGCATGAACGGTTTTGGGAGTCAGTCACATTTCAGGCGCGTATTGTTGATTGATATGTGGGGTTTAATGTCCCAAAACCAGGATATGTTACTGAGGGACGCCGTAGTGGAGGGCTCCGGAAATTTCGACAACCTGGGGTTCTTTAACGTGCACCCAAATCGGCGCGTATTGTCAGACGTCATATAGATGTCTTATTGATTTAGAATTGTAGCGTTTTTTATATGACAACCCCGGTGTCTCGAAGACGGGGCCCCGTCTTTTTTTTTTTTTTCAATGCTTCTCGAGTATACAAGCCTAATACGATCCGCAGTACTCCGTTTAATATTCTGTCGTCTTCTAGGAATGTGGAAATAATAGACAATCCTTCATGCATCTCATTTCCCTCTTCTGTATCTTGGCATTTGCACTGTGATGTAAATCTCTATGCCATTGTCACATGCAGACGTAGCGGCAGCTTTTTGCTAGATATCTGCTGAGAATACGTGATAGCATCGATTTCTCATGGTTCTAGTAAGAGGCGTAGTTTCTGTTCCACACGTACGAACACGTGACAGCCTAATTAGATGACAAGGTTTTGAAAATAAACGACAAAAAAACCACAATGATGTTCCGTTGATATGACCCAAGAGTCCACAATTTCGTAGACTTGCGTTATACGATTCTTCAATGCTGCAAACTTTCCAGACTAGTCGGCTTCGTGTGGTTCCCTCGACGCTCTCCTGCAACAGTGCAGCGCACATGGCATGCTGCTGGCGCCTGTATTAGGATCGAGCCTTTGGGTACATGGTGAAGAAAGTAATGTTAATTAATCAACGAAATGCTAAGAAGAATTGGCCATGGGCCCACGACTGGCCATATCATCGAGAATGTTCTTTTTTTCATATTTAAATAATTGGAAGCGCAAACCAACGGGACACAAGAGAAGAGACAAACAAGTGCAGACTGAAACTCAGTTTATTCAGAGAAGAAATTATATACCAGAAAGATGAGAAAGGGAAAAAACTGGGGAGAAGGTTCCACCATGATCAGGTGTAGTCCAGAAACGAGATTTTACAATATAACAGTGAAATCTGTTCTTTTTTTTTTCTGGAGGGGGGGATTTCTGTTTCGTCACGAGATTGCGCAAAGCTGATTGGCCCTCATCTCCCGTTCTATGCTTGTTACTTCTCCAGCCTTGTTTTCCTTTATTTCTTT
This sequence comes from Rhipicephalus microplus, assembly GCF_043290135.1. Lineage (NCBI taxonomy): Eukaryota > Metazoa > Arthropoda > Arachnida > Ixodida > Ixodidae > Rhipicephalus > Rhipicephalus microplus. The sequence goes on along the minus strand of NC_134704.1, from coordinate 94,281,393 downwards.
ATTTCCTTTGCGTTGACCATAATATGTAAGCCATCGGCGGCGTTGACTGTACGCGCTTTCTGTGAACCAACGCCCCCTAAAAGCCCGACGAAGGGTTTCGAATCGAAGACTGTGCCTTTTTTTTTCCCCCTTTGAAGAGCCTGCTGTTCGGGGACAGGAAAGACGCTTAGATTTGCGACCCACAAGGGAGCACGGCTATTCCCTTTGAACGTGCGCCGCGTCACCGAAATGCTCTCAACACTTTTCCGCCATGTACTCCTCCCCGTGCCTTCCCTTTCCCAAGAACGGTAGAGCACAAAGCGCGAAGAAGTGAAGGGCAGATGAAAGGATAAGCGCTTCCCTCTTCTCCAAGGGTGGGAAACTTGTTGGGGACAGTGTTTAAAGCCGGTCGCTCCGTGAGGCCACCTGACGTGCCGACGGCTGTGGCAGCCGGAAGTTTACCCCCACCCCCTCTCCCCAACACATAGACAAATCGTTAGGTAAGGATATGAGGGAGTGCGCGACGGCGACGAGCGGCACTCCAGCGTTCGGCAGAGTCGCGCGCACTTCCCATGTTGTGTGCAGTGCGGCGCAAGCTATGAGCGTTTCAGTGTTTTATACCAAGCCACATGTAGGTTTCATAGGTGTATCGATGCTTCAGCGATGCCATGGGCTCTTGTGACACCGTTAAAACAGTAACCTAACAGTTAAACGGCGACAAGAGGAAAGAGAAAGATGCAGCCGCGCAAACTTCTTGACATGCCATCACAATCGCGCAATTAGAGACGCATTTGAAGGCATAATGCGAAGCGCATCGATTCAAAACTTACACTGTGTTGGCCCCGCATCTGCACCAAACATAGTTGATTTATTGCACTAGAGCTGTTGACTGGTCAGGCACGGTGCGTAGCATGGTCCGCTAGCTTGAAGATCTGCATGCACGCTCGACGCTGCTGTCCTTGCGCCGGCCTGCTTCCGCTTCGTTAAAATACCTATAATACCAAGTAAATAAATGAACTGAATAACGTAGTGACGTTTCACACGTGCGCCAAGAAACAAACAAACAAAAAACTAACAGCGAAATTCAACCACATTGTCAGTGGCAAGAATCTTTTGAACTGCTTTACAATAGTGGATCTCCATGTCTGTCTCAGTGGTACAGTGACTACGGGGCTCGGTCACGTATACCCAAATTTATCGGGTTCGATAAGGACAGCGGAACTCGCGTTTCGATGGAGAATAGCCCTAGTATACTTTGCATTGTTAGTGCACTTTGAGTAACTACGAATGGTTGGAATTTCTGGACCTCACCCATTTACAGCATGCCGTATAATCATATTGTAGTTCTCGACCCGCGAAACCCCAGGCATTATTTATCTGAGTTTCTACGTGATCACGCATTGTCCTGCTTGCTTGCAAGAAAGATAGTTGGGCACGCGCATATGTACGAAATTTTAAAAGCGATATTTCCCCTTCTAATTGTTGCTATTATCTTCCCCTCTTACTTTGAGAGGGAAGGGGAAGATAGCGTGGTTAGGTTGCATTCATCTTATGCTATTTATATAACTACACGTAACACCCGCGCGTGCTGGCTTGCAGCCGTTGCCTTGGTGAGTACAGTCCTGTCAACAAGCTCTTTTCGGGGTTGACACAGACAGTGGGGTGTGTCCGTCTGACAACCGTGATAGAAGGCTGGTGCGTGCCGAGTGCCAAAAGGGAGGAACCCTCTGTCAGAGCGTTTTTCCTCTTATACGAGGGTTTCTTCGTTGCTCCAGTCTTGACGGGGGCTACAGCCGTGGCCGCGCCTGACCTTTTCTCCCGCGTAAAAGTGAGAGAGAGAGAGAGAGTGTGCGTGTGTGTGTGTGTGTGTGTGTGTGTGTGTGTGTGTGTGTGTGTGTGTGTGTGTGTGTGTGTGTGTGTGTGTGTGTGTGTGTGTGTGTGTGTGTGTCGCATCTTCGGAAGCGTCTCGCCTTCGTCTCGAGTGTGGGTGTAGCTATACGAACGCAACCCGTGGACGTCGCGTGCCACGTTCGCGCACTTTGTGTGCGGAAGGTTGAAAAGGGAAAGAAATGCAGGAAGGGGTAGATAAGGCTACGCCCTGCACAAACGCGCCTATTTTGGCTCGTTTGAGGGGGAGGCCGGAAGGATTACAGGAAACTCGGAAAACAGAAACACAACGATAAGCCTTCCTCGTGTAATCAGTATACAATATTTGTATATGTTGTGTCAGGAACCTGGCTGAGTTTGAAAACGCGGTCCCAACTATCGTATACATGCGACTTTTCTAAAAGAAAACACAAAAGTATTTACCAAATCAAACAAAGGGAATTGAGAGCCCTTTAAAAAAATCAATCAATGAATGCTTCTTTTAAAACTATATACCCTCTTCCCCCTTTTTTTTATGGAGAAGTAGTGCACTGTGAACTCCCTCGAAAGCGAATGACGACGCAATGATTGACAGTCGCCAAGCTGAGATAGGAACGGCCATAAATCTTTGTACGCCATGCATGGTGCTTTTATCTTGTCGCTAGAGGGCGCACGTGGGGTGCGGAGGTGACACGGAAGAGATATCCCTCCGAGTGGAGCCGGTGGTGTGGCCTATGAGACATTCAAGGCCGAACCACGTGTTTTTGTTTTACGGAGTACAGCGCATAGAGCAATTAGCGCAAGTCGGTGTATATGCGCGAACACCCAAGGGCGCAGGAAAGGCGCCTGCGTGTGCTCCGTGTGCGGGGTCCTTGTGTGATTGCGCTGTGGTATACAAGATGCTTTCATTACTTTTGTTTTTCTTTATGTGGGGCTTCTCCACCACTAGACAATGCTGCTTTGTTCCTCTCTGATGTAGATGCTACTTCGGGGCTCGTTGAGAAGGAAATAGGTGTTGTAGTCGGTGAACTGCAGGCATAGGCATACGTGCGCAAGGATTCCCCTTCAGGGGGCTGAAGGTTCAGTGGGGAGGGGGGGGGGAAGTAGAGTTACTGTATGTGCATTCATGTAACAGAATTGTGTTTTTCTTTTCCGGGCGCCGCTCACTCCACCTGCTGGAGTTCAGCACCCCTATTCGCTAAGAGCCATCACGGGGTCATAGATAGATGGTTCATTGGCACTGCGGAGAAGCCAACACTACGCAGACAACGCAAATGCTTCGCAGATTCCGGGCAGATCAGGCGTGGTTGACATCGGCTGATTTTATTCTCGACGTGTTTTTTCGGTACTGAAGCCATGTTGCCTGTTGGTCCCGAGAAATGTGTTACCAAGTGCATTCTGTGTTGAATTGCACGACGTACAGCCGATGTGATTAGACGCGGGAGCAGCAGAGGTTGGAATTGAAATATTAGTGTCAAGTGAGGAATAAATAAACGCTTGGCTTTTTTTTAATCTATCCATGGCACTGAAGAACTTGCTTTGTTTGTATGATCCACAGATGCAGTGAATACGTTATACATGCAGAGTTGGTCAGCGTCTGTCGACTGCATACGACCAACTTGCTCCGACGGGTAAAACGGAAGAAATAAAGGGCGAAGTTAAACTACGACTATTCAAATCGGCGAGGTGTTGTAGCTAGTGCGTGAATTTGTTGCAGCTTTAAAACCTTAAACGAAAGAAAAGTTGGACGCGACAGTGCTGTTGAACAATCATTCACATTAGATGTCATGAGCCGCAATTGTAATAAGAGCGAAATACGAGAGCCGCGCGTAACACGGGCGTCAAACTGCTACTGTCGATCGCTATCCAGCTCGATTCAGTTGGAAAACTATAAAATCGTAGCTGGCTTCCTCACACAGTTAACGAATGAGACCAACGCGACGAAAAAAATTCCATCCCTAACTGGCCCGATTGTGCAACTGGCTCGATCGTGACCAAAAGTGAAAACGAAAGCAATTTCATATCTATAAATGAGAAAGGAAAACTGCGGAAAAGAAGATGAAGCTAATGTGTCACCAACTATATATAAACATATATCTGACTGGTTCAATGGGCCGACGCACTTTGTTTCATGATTACATTCCAAGAACGTAAGCATAAAATCAACGCTTCTATAGGCGTCACCAGAGCAAAGGTGTTTTGCTCGTATACCTTCATAAAAATAGAAAGAAATCGAAAAATAAGTAAATGAAGCAACGCTAGTACTCCGAACCGCGAGTGCTGCTCCTTCGAGGGTGGTGAGTGGCTTTCCCGCAAGGCATTTGAACCCAAGGTGGTGTACTATCGCAACTCCGCTACATAAAAGTAGAATACACAGTAACTCTAGGGAGGGGGGGGGGGGGTGCAGGTGCCCCCTTTTCTATTGAGTCAATCTATGGGGCAGACTTAGAGACCCTTCTCTCTATATGACTGCCCATACGATTGATGTGCCAGGAACCTGATTACTATTGAAAACGCGGTTATAACTATCGTATACACGCGATTTTTCTTATTGAGCGCGTAGGAATTATTAATGAATCGAAGAATGGGAATTTGTGGCTTGCATCTCTTTGATAGGTGCTACCTTACTGAGAACTAACAGGCTATAACAGTCTATACCAGAAGGAGGGCTTGTTCTGGCAGGCTTGAGGCCTTCTGGTAGTATGCGAGGGATGATTAATTCGCTGCTATATAGTCGTCACGGCTAAAAGCGGTGCTGACTAACACTCCCATGTTTAAAGGCACAGATAGACCCGATAAAGTACACGAGATTACAATTGCACCCGTAGCTAAGCTGGTGCAGAGTAAAGGGTGTGTTATACGAATGTTGCAGGATCGGTATTCGCCGGCTACAAGCTGCCCTTTCGTTCACATCCTGCTGCCGTTAAAACTTGCAGGGCCTCTGCAGGTCTCCCAAAATCTTGCGCAGTCTCTCGACTCACGAAACATGCAAGGCTTTCACCCTATCACAATAAGCACGCCCAAAGAGAATGGGGAATCGAAGACACTGTTTGTAGTCGGGGAAACCACACATTTTGATTGTTGCCACGCCACACGGTACGTTCATGCAACATTCTCATGTTTCGGGATTTCGATTTTTATTTTGGCACATATGCAGCCGCATTAATGTGAGCGTTCAATGGCGGCCGAAAGATGTTCGTGGTGTAGGCCAGATATTTGGAGCACGCTGCTTAATAGCTTTAGTCAGAATCATCATTCCATGCGCAGTCATGATGTTTTAGAAATTTATGATTCAGTCAGTCTTTTGTCAGGCTGCACTTTTTTCAGCACGTCCCGCCTTATACGTTTAGCTTTGTGTTCATTTTACATCATCAGACATCTCGGAAGAGCGTGAGTCGCAGATAAACCCATTCGGTGAAAAAAAATTTTGCGGGACATAAGAACTGTATTTATTGCTTACTTGCTATAGATCACAGTACACTCTTCAATTTCCATGTTGCTTCATAGAGAATTCGTGCGTTCTAAATATCTTAGTTGTGGCAAATGTATAAGGCGTTTCACTGACCATGCAGTCATTGAAAATATACGTCGGCTCAATCCAACCAAACGAGCAGATATCGGTGCCAGATCAATGCCGCGGTGACATGCCCATAGTTTCGGTGCCCTGCTGTATAGAAACGTTAGCGCGCACCACAAATGACATCGATTAGTTTGAAAGACTCGTTTAATAATAACCATCGTAATAAACACCCATGTACGTATATTTGGGTGTACTTCGTCGTTGAACTCATAACTCGGTGTCCCTTAATACGCTAAATAACTTTAATCAGAATTAACCTCCTTTAGGCATCGCATAAACCCAGGATTGATTAATTTTCAGGAGAACAAGATTGACTTGCAATTGCTGTAAATCTCATTAAACGATAGTTGATACATTTTTCCCAAAACAGTACAGCACCTACTTTGGTTGCAACCAGTGAAATAGAATGCGTGCATAGTGCACAAACATGATAGTGGCTCTTTCGACATGACTTCACTATATCAGCTCATCAACTTCCAGCTTAAAAATTCACACACAGCTGTTACGCTCGTACATTGAGCCGCAGTACAGGAGCAGTAAGATGGGGGGGGGGGGGGGTTACTTCATATTAAACCAGACTCGGCTGGATTACCGCCAGTGCATTCGTCTGGGGGAAGCAGGAGCCTAGGCACGATCACGTTGCATCTCTTTTTTTTTTTTTCTTTGAGTCTTTTGAGCGAGTCCAGGACGAATTCGACTCCCGTCCTGGCAACCGCGACTGGCGGCGCACCGCGCTCCCTTTGGTGGTGGGACGGGCGCTCCTCCCTTGACGTCTTCTCGTCTTGTTGACGACGTCCCTTGGCGGCGCCGTCCGTCCGAGTCGGCACTGGAAACCAGCAGCGCCAGAAAGCTGATCCAGTCGTAGCGGCAACTTGTTTTCTCACCATCTCTCTCTCTCGCTCACTTTTTTCTTTAATTTTTCGCTTCCTCCCGTCGCCCCTCTGCCAGCTTCCGTAGGCGGCCTGTTGCATCAGGTCTCGCGTCGGAGAGGGCCAGGCCTCGGTGCGCGTTGGGAGGTGCCGGCTCGGGATGGGACCTCCCCCGAACGGAGAGCAGAAAGGGGCCGCCTGCCTGCCTCCGGCAAACCGCTCGCGCCCGGTTTGCCGAACCACGCGAGTGCGCGTTAAGTACCGCCGCGGGTTGCCGTTACTCGACGCCAGGGGGCGGCCCGCTTCTTTGTGAGGTTTCGGAGAGGGTTTTCTCCGTGGACGTTTAGAATGCAATGTCGACTATCCCTCGGCGACCGTGACTTTTCCTCGAGGCTGACAGGGGCGGCGCGCGAATTTCCGACTTTTTTGGGGCGCGAATGTTGAAGGCGATCTCGAAGTTCCCTATACGAGAGCTTCGTCATCGGCTGCATGAGCGAACGAGAAGAACCCTTCGTCACGTGTCTCTTCTGTCCATCTGCGCTGGACGCGAGGAGTTGGCGTGACACAGTAAGTCAATACCGTTGTTCAACCATCGCTCGTAGACCGCATGCAAAGACGGGGAGGGGAGATGCGCGATCATACGCGTGCACTGCTAATTCCATTCGCATATGTCACAAAACGTTCTCTTTTTTTGCTTTTTTTGTTCAAATAACCTGCAATGAAAACATTGAAATATCAATTTCTGTGGGTTTTTGAACAATCTTAAAAGGCGCGTAGACCTTTAGGTCTCTGTCGTTACTGTCGGGTCGATTTGAAAACTTTTATGGATATACCAGCGCAGTAACTGGTGTGACACGTGGTGTTGATGCCATCTGTTTGCTCTTGATAAGCGACACCTTTGACTGCGGAATGTGCCGTGCTAGATTCACTGTTACCTGTGTTGTGCTGCGCACATGCGCATGTTCACTCACAGCATTTTTGTGAGCTGAATTTATCATTGTATCAGTCAACAAAGTAACGTCGTTAATGTCTGCATGCATCAATCCGGTTTCGTATGAAAAAAATTATGTGACTGACGTAATATGCACCATAGAATTTTCGGTAGTTTCGCTTTTCATCTGATCAAACATATGCTAACCGATGAAGTCACAACTTCGAAAAACATTGTTTTTATGAATTACTGGCGAATGTCTGCTTCGGCTTCCGTTATTTCAGCCGATATTGCACTCCATGGTTCTGATTGTACCGGGCAATAATGTAGGGTATCAGAATGCAATAGAAGCTGCGCACAGAAACTGTAACGAAAGTATAGCTATGAGCTTGTTTATATACTCAAAATACTCATTGCTGTTGTGATACGACTTTCCCATGCACCGCGCAATGCACCTCATTTTGTTCGTCATCGAATTATAAGGAAGAGATGAAATAAACCAGGTTTCAATCAAGGGCATGCACACAGATTGAAGCTTTCCACCGTTAAGTGGACTACAGAGTGATTGTTTACCTGCGTGACGTGTGAACGGCAGTGGTGGAGGTTTATTGATACATATCGATCGCTAACGACTATAGCGAACAGGTCACCTGCATTAGAAAGGCCACTTTGCGCGAGGCAGGACCGTGGCTAGAGGGAAGGGGGCAGTCAATGCGGTTTTGATACCCTCAATATTTTTGATGCGTGAACTTTTCGGGTTGTACTATATATATATATATATATATATATATATATATATATATATATATATATATATATATATATATATATATATATATATATATATATATATATATATATATATATATATATATATTCACACGCCTACACGTCGACCACCAGCTGCCAAAGTTATAACAGTTCCACACCTAAAGACCGCCGAAAAAAATTTACTAGGTATGGCCTCGGTGTGGGGACTGTAACAATTAACAACGTAGTATCCCAGCTTAACAGTGGTCACTGGCTGGCGAATCGCTAAGTGGTCCTTATCTCTATAGATGAGTTGTTAGAAAAAGCTATAGTGCATATATTTGTTAAAAGAGGGCGTGGCGTCGTCGCTACTGCGTACCAAATCCCAGCTGGGCCCGTCGCTTCACAATGATACGTGTATACACAGTGTCCCACATAACCTAAGCCAAGAATTTGAAAATGAAGGACACTTCAGGGGTGAAATTTTTTATTTATGGGCTAGAAACCCAAAATATGAACACTCACATGTAGAGCACTTTCAGAAACCACCGACTAAATTGTTTCCTGTACAATACGTCTCGCGCTGTTACTTTTTCTACGTTGTAAAGAAAGCCAGCGAAGTTGGAAAAAAAAAAAGGGGGGGGGGGCGTGTGACGGATCGCAAACGCACTGCTATAGTGCTGCTATAGGCTTTTTAAAACGCGGAAAAAATAACAGCGCTAGACGTATCGTACAGGAACTAATTCACTCGGTGGTTTCTGAAAGTGCTGTATATCTCAGTGTTCATATTTTGGGTTTGAAGCCCATAATCAAAAATGTAATTAAGAATTATTAATTATTAGAATGGGGAGAAATAAAAAAAATAACCTGGGTACCAACATATTATTTATTATTTATTTATTTACAGTTCACCTACATCGCCGAAAGGCAATACGTAGGGGAAGTACACATAATAATTTGACTCCATAGTTTCAAGATACAACAAATACAACATCACTCAAGATATTTTAAGAGAAGAAAAAAAACACTCGAATATTGGGGAGCGAAAACAACGTCACAGTCATGCATTTGTAAACACGCACACGCTTCGAGCCAACAAACCATTCTCAGTGGCAGTGATATCATAGGCATTGTTACAAGGAAGAAAAAAAGGATTTGCGAGTGGTATGCGCTTGGTTCAATTTACCTCCTAAGTGCCTCTCACTTTCAATTTCCTGGCTCAAGTTATGTGGGACACTCTGTATATCAGAAACATGGCTTGAGAACCACGCACTCAAGTAATTTGATGTTCGCGAGTGTTTACTGATCCTGGTCGACTACCTTCGTTAATACGGTCATTCTTACTAAAGGAAGCTTTAAGTAAGGACCCCAGGTGGTTAAAAGTAAACGGGAGTTTTAACAGAGTGCTTCGTTTCGCCACGCATAACATCCGAAACAATAATAATAATAATAATAATAATAATAATAATAATAATAATAATAATAATAATAATAATAATAATAATAATAATAATAATATATTACTACAAGGCATGCCGTAGTGGAAGTGTCTGGTTCATTTAGACCACCTGGGATTCTCACTGAAAAGTATTTCCATATTAACATTAAAAATGCTACTGCGCAACATCTGTTCATAAATTATGAGAAATTGGGGAGATTCACGAAAAGTTCACTATATTGTTTCTGAAGAAGTGTCCCTATCCGTTCACGGGGCTGACCAGCATCTTTCTCTTTCCCTCTTTCTTCCTTCCTTCCTTTCCTTCTTTCCTAGGATTTCTTATTATTTCTTGTGACGCCAATTTGTTATAATGTAATCAGCTTTCAGGGCGATTACATCTGGACAAACGAGGTTATAAGGGCTGGTTATACTGCATTTAAACAAGCTGGTAGTTTGATCCAACGCAATACAAAGCAGACGACCGCACTCGGCAATGCACACAGTGCCAACATTGCACAGCGCTGTGTGTGTAAAGTTTGTTTGTTTTTTTCTCCTGATTCGGTCCAGACCACTTATGACGAGTTGTGCAATTCACTGCCTTAGAATCTACGTTTAGCAGCTTCTACTGAATAAGTGATCCTATTTCGCAGGGACAATTGGCGGAAGAAACACTTGAGCTGCTTCAGATGTGCTACATTTTCAGGATGACCAAAGAAGCTCACTTTGGTACGCGAAGAAACTTTGCAAACTCGAAAATGTGCAGTCCGAACCACCTTTGCGTAATAGATTATGCATGGTTATATAAGAGGGAACAGAAGAGAAAAGTGAGCCCCGTAACTGTCTGCATCAGCGTGCGACACCTCAACAGTAGCTCACAAGAGATGGTGGCGAGGTGGGATTAAAAGGATAGGGTTAAAGGAAAGAGAGAGAGAGAGAGAGAGAGAGAGAGAGAGAGATGTGCATGGACAGCGAGCGCGAGAGCACTTGGCTTTGCTCATGGTGTTGCGGCGGTTGAGGGGTGTGACGTAGTGAGCCAAGGAGCGTGCGCGCCTTTAACTGACATGCACACCTGCTTTGCACGAGTGCTACTTCGATTAGTCCTTGCTCACCCGAGCATCCCCCAGGCTTTGGGCGCTTGCGACGACTTTCCCTATCAAAGGGTATCCAGCCGGTTGGAGAACTGTCCTTCCTTTCCTCCTCTTTTCCTCTCTGGCGCCAAAGAATATCGTGATTGGGCTTGATAACAGGTGCCTGCCTCTTTCGTGACAAGCGATGCGTGCTTTATTCCGAGGTGCATGGTTAAATAAGATAAGCGACGACTTCGGGTAATGCGCACAGCCTGCGAAATAATGACGCTTACCAACTTCATTTTTGGTTTGAAGCATTCTGATCAGGTATCCATGTTTATTAGGCGGCGCATGCTCCTGAGCACGCCTTGAAAGAACCCGCAACCGCCGGCGTACTCGCCACGCCGCGAAGCAAAGCCGGCGGCTCGCGCGATCACGTGGACGGGGCAGTGCACAGAGAACGGATAGACGGAACGGTGACGCCACCTTGAACTTGTTCTCACCAATCGTTTTCGTCGTTTACGTTCAGTAATCAGGGTCGAGACTGTATATGGGGCTATATCAGTAAAGACGGACTACAATGCGTGCCAAACACTTCGAGTGATCCCATCTACTGCGACGAAGTAAAAATAGAAAGGGCTTCCTGATTAGTTGCGTCACAGTGACGTGTCGATCACCTCTGAACGTCGGGGTGAAAGAGCAACATTTCGGACAACCTTACTTCTTTCCTGATGTGGGTCTATTTCCGTGGAATCAGCGATGTGAGATGATTTTGAAAGAATTCTGTACTCATATGCTGATCTTTGTGCAGAATTGTCATTGTGCCATCAAAATACGCCATAGTCAGTTTTGAAAGCCAACTTTTACTATCCTGAACTGATTTTGGGCTCCTCTTCTGCGTCTGCTTGACTTTTATGTGATTTAGCAATTTTTTTTAAGTAGCGAACTCAAGGCACTTGGTTCGGGTGCACCGAATCTCTTACATGTAACGGTTGTTAGAATAATTACACACACACACACACACACACACACACACACACACACACGCACACATATATATATATATATATATATATATATATATATATATATATATATATATATATATATATATATATATATATATATATATGTGTGTGTGTGTGTGTGTGTGTGTGTGTGTGTGTGTGTGTGTGTGTGTGTGCGTGTGTGTGTGTGTGTGTGTGTGTGTGTGTGCGCGCGTGCTTTACCTGCCATAACCGCGATATGATTACGCGGAACACCAAGCATGGTCCCCGGCCGGAAAGTGTGGCCACCTGGAGCATTTTAACGTGCTCTTGAAGTATAAGTACACATTCGTCTATAGCATTCTGCGTCCATAGAAAGGCACTTACAGTACTGTGGAACGAACCCGCGTCTTTCATCTTTGAAGCTGAGCAAATAAGTACCACTGCATGCACCACCACGAGCGCCACTGTGGAAATTCGTCATGGTAGCAACCCAACAACTTCTTTTAAAAATACGCACTCACTCACGAACGCACGCACGAACACACACACATGCACGCACACACACAAACACGCACTCTAAAACATAATGTGCAGAGGCACGCATTGGATGTGCGTGGGTATGCGGGTAATGAATTGCCGAGTATAGCACCAGGCGGGGAAAGTCTTATCGAGGATGGGCGCGGCGAGCTTTCTGCTACGCGAGCGGCAGTGCTCCATTGCACCCTCGGATAACGTAATGGGCCATGCCTGTCCGGCACCAAATTCATCTTCGATTCGCGACAGCCGGTTGTCAGCGCGTTGCCCACCGCGGACACACGAGACGACTGCGGCCCGAACAGTGTCATCGAAACAGCCGTTAGGGAAAGAGAGGGAGAGGGGGAGGGAGGCTGTCCATACACGCTGGAGTAGTTTTACTGGAGAAAGAGAAGTAACGAAGGAACAAGCGGAAGGGCAGGAAAGTGAGCCATTCGTTAGACCCGCGTGCTACCCTGTAATGGGGAAGGAAGTAAGGGAAGAAGAGAGATCTCAGAAACGAGATGGTAAAGAAAGGATAACAACAGAATAAAAAGATAAAAGAAAAATGCGACACTGTAACAAGTATTTCTTAAATCCAGTTGTGCGCGAAAAAAACAACAAAAAACGTAATACCACATTCAAAGCCTTTTGGGCTCAGGGCGGAGTCTGTGCTCTGTCGCAGAATCCCTTGTCCCGTCAAAAGGGGAATTATCCAGTCTATTTGGGTGTATCGGAAAATACTTTTGTTGGTGCATTAAAACGGGTGCACTCACACAAGGCGTAGTTCTACTGCATGCCCGTGAAAGGCAACGCACTATATGTAATGACATTAATGGTATCAAGCTTTATGGCGCGGCGGGAAGGCGGTAATAACGCTTATTACTCCTTTACGAAACTGAGGGCACATGCATTCCGTGTTTGCCGGTTGGGCATGCAGCGATGCCTCCAACTTGCGAGTCCTTTGTGTGCTGCACCTGTAAATGGTCATTATATAAGGTGATAGTAGCAGCCTCAAGACCGTATGTGAAGTCAAATAATAGGTATGGACTTTGAGAGAACGCCAACAAGAACGACCAGAGAGAGAATCAAAGATGAACTGGCAGGCCTATAGGCGTGCGTATAGGAGAGGGTCAGGGGGGTGCAAGACTGCAGCCCCATACATCGACTATATAGCGAGGGAGACTAGACGGGTTGCAAACTCAGCCCCAGAGGGAGGGGGGCAGAATTGCCACTGACTTTCGTGTGAAATTCGCCAAACGACGAGCAAAAAGTCGCCAGAAGTCACCATTTTTCTTCACATTTCGCTAAAACAGTCGCCACCCTAAATGTGTGCATAGTAATAAAAATTGCTAATTATATGCCCGTGAAGGACAATACCGTCAGTGGCCTCTTAATTATATTGAAGTTTTATTAATGCCAGTTGCATGTGCTTCACCATGGTAGCACTCGGAGAGGGCATTCGTACGCACCATCAGCTTCCCTGGATACCACCTCGTAAGAGAAGTCTACGACTGTTTCAGTTGTATCGAAAGCAGTCGCTACAACAAGACAGGGGTGGTGATTTATGGATTGATATGTGGGATTTAACGTTAAAAAACCACCTTATGATTACGAGCGCCCCCATAGTGGAGGGCTCTGGAAATTTCGACCACCCGGGCTTTTTAACGTGCACCCCAATCTGAGCACACGGGCCTACACCATTTCCGCCTCCATCGGAAAGGCAGCCGCCGCAGCCGGGACTCTATCGCGTGACCTGCAGGTCAGCAGCCGAGAGACCACCGCGGTGGGGTGACAGAAATGGCGTGCGTCACCTTAAGTCTTGCAAATTTCGAGGATTTCATTGAGTGTACGTTATCGTGTTTTATAATTCAGCTTAATTCCCCAACAAAGGCGCAACAATTCAAAAGTAGCGCATATACCGTCGCAATTCACGTGCCAGGTTTTCTGTGCGAGCGTATCTATACGCTAAACGTTCGCATCAATGCAGTTTCTGAAGACTGTCCAAAGAATCCAACGCCGGCCTGAAAAGAATGCTAATAAAAAAATTAAACTCAACATAAAATATAAGGCAGTACTAGAGCAGGGAAGAAGAATTAAGTCGACAAGCTATTTAAAGCAGTTAAGGCTGGGGTCGGAACACGCGGCCTAACCATCACTGAAGTTCTGGAAGCCCCTGAAGAACTTTGTACACGCCAGCACCTCGCGGCACGCAAAAACACCGCTGACCTATAGATATAATTGTGCTTGGAGCTTGCTAATGGATGCACAGTGCCTCCAGGATCTTGGAGGATATGTACACGAGGAACAGGATGGACGTACTGAATTGCGCGAAAAGTGGACCTACTGGTGAGTCTAACAACTGCAAAAAACAAAAAAAAAATCTCGTCGCCCATTAGTTGAAGATGCTCAGGATAGAATGCTTAACTCAGTCGAGACCTCAGCCGAAAATCGCTAAAAAATCGCCATGTCGCCAATTACGATTTTAGGTCACCACGGGCCCCTCAAATTTGCCAATTTGGCGAAAAGTGGCCACCAGTGGCAACCCTGGAGGGGGGTGCTACAACGACCCTTCGCCCTCTCCTGAAAAAGAACCTTGCATGTGCACGCCTATATATGCAGGAAGGTTATCAACGAAGCCAGAATTCAGATAAGATTTTCCGCTCTGCATTGCGTAGAAGTTGATAAGTCTAAAAGACAGAGACAAGGAAAGAGAGAGAAAGAGAGGGCTGCTACGAGCACCAAGTCAATACTTAAATGGTCAAAGACACCTGCCCACTTCAGGTACTGTGACAAATCCCGGTTCGTTGCTATAGTTTCGACGAAGACACTGCATGCCACATACAGTCCGATAATCTTGACTTCCACACCAAGGTTTTGTCGGCTTATGAAGTGCGGAGGAGGAACGCAGAGCCTTGAGACGGTAGCAAAGGCGCACGGAAACGTCCAGTGTGGTTCCGTTCGTTTTACAGCGGTTTGGCGGTCGAAGTAACAGTTACTGGAAGGAGACGGGTGCGCCGGATATTCGCTCTGATCAGCTGCGGGGTGCGGCGTTCGTCTGCGTAAGGTCGTGTGCACGCAAGAGGCGCCTTTTCTAAATTTGTGTACCGTGTGTAAATTGGAGAGGGCGTGGGGGATGAAAAAAAGATGCTATAGCACTTTGGGATCCCCCACATTTCCTTCCGTCCATTGCCAATGCCGTCAAACACTAAGCCCCGTGTGGGCTGGCTATCTTAAACGGTTCGCGCTCTTCCTCCGCGGAGATATCCGTATCTCCGAGACGCCGGCATCCTGCTTAGAAGAGCCGTTCGTTTCGAGCTGTTGCGCGGTGAGGCGTGGGCGAACGTTCCCCGTATTTGTGGTCGAGCGGTGGGCATTCGACGCGCGCTGTCTCCGTTGCAACGGCGTGTTCGATTGCACCTGTGTGGTCTTGAGGATTAAGCAGGGAAGTTCAGGTTCACGAGACGGTCACTTTTCCCTTGACAAGAATCTATCTATCTATCTATCTATCTATCTATCTATCTATCTATCTATCTATCTATCTATCTATCTATCTATCTATCTATCTATCTATCTATCTATCTATCTATCTATCTATCTATCTATCTATCTATCTATCTATCTATCTATCTATCTATCTATCTATCTATCTATCTATCTATCTATCTATCTATCTATCTATCTGATCAGGAGTGCCATCACTTGGGATTGCAGCTTCCAACGATAAATAATAATAACAATAACAATGCTACTACTATAACGTAGTTCTGTATTATTCTGCCAATAATTGAAATTTAGTTTTTGTATATAATGATCAAGGGTTGTTTCCCATTTTTTACTTGTAACATGCCCCTTCCCTCTGTAATGTGAAAACCCTGAGGGTATAATAAATAAATAAATAAATAAATAAATAAATAAATAAATAAATAAATACTACTACTACTACTAATATAATATTAATATTAATAATAATAATGATAATAATAATAATAATAATAATAATAATAATAATAATAATAATAATAATAATAATAATAATAATAATAATATGTGCCCTTTCACAACCATGAGGGATGCCATAGTGGAAAGGCCCAAAAATGTCGACCCATGTGGAGTACACGGGTCTGTACACCATTCAGCCTCCATCGAAGCGCAACCGCCACGGCCTGGATCGCACCTTCGGGTCGGGAACCGAACACCGTCACCGTTACACCACCGCGCCGGAATTCCAGTGTTACAGAAAA
Source organism: Rhipicephalus microplus (assembly GCF_043290135.1). Taxonomy (NCBI): domain Eukaryota; kingdom Metazoa; phylum Arthropoda; class Arachnida; order Ixodida; family Ixodidae; genus Rhipicephalus; species Rhipicephalus microplus. Next base: position 94,265,167 of record NC_134704.1, on the reverse strand, counting down.
GCTTTTCTTTTTTTGGTCGCAAGTGCGTCTTTTATTATGCATTTTTGTGCTTTTGTTTGTTCACGCATGCTTTACTCATTCAGAATTCAATGACAACTAACCGACGGTAATGCGAATTCTTTCTTCAATATGCATCCCCAATACGTTCCTTTGTATGATTATCAGTTAATGCTCATTAATATTGTTTCCAATAAAGAAAACTATAGCCCTTAAATTTACGCCTTTCTACATTCACAATTTCACATTCTCATGGGGCGGGGTGGCGGACGGGACTCAGCACCGACGTGGAGCTGCTCTGCCTCACCGCATATTGCTCGCTGAATAGCCTATTCGTTACTAATAGAGGGTAGTTCTTCCCATAGAATTGTGGTAGAACGGGATAATTTATTGCATGTTCGTGTTGAACTTTTCCAAGTATTCAATCAAACTGTATCCCGTCATCCACGTATACCCATCATTCAAAAATCTTCAACCCCCCCTACTAACCCCCGATCCATGCCATATCGAAACTAAGCGAATCGGGCTCGCAGGAAACGCAGCCGCCGTTCTACGTCAGACCGAAAGTTCCCGGCAGAAACTTTCGAAAAATAAGGCGCGTCGCAACAGATACTGGCCAGTAAAATATACAAATTGTCTGAAACGCACATTTGAACCGCCTGTTCATTACGTTTAGTATGTGTTTAGAAAAAACTGGCAGATCCCACGTACAGGGGGAATCGCTGATATGCGACGCATGAATTAGGAAGCTCGATGTGTAGTTTTACAGTAAGCACAAGAACACGCAGCGGAAGTAAATGATGCCGTACGTGGCTTTCATGTCATGATTATCACGTTTGGGCGTCTCATTTACCTTCGTCATGTATTCACGTCACCTGATATCGAAATCGGTATATGTGCAGCTAGCGAAACGGCCGCGAGCACGCTATGAGCATAGCATGAAGTAATGTTTTGCACGACACGAATATCATGATTACCATGTTTGGACGTGTCCCATACCATCGTCGTCCATTCACGTCCCGTAATACCAAACTTGGTATATGTGAAGGTAGCGAAACAGCGGCGAGCGCACGTAACGTTGACGCGCGCCCATTCTGGGCGCAGCAACGCTATACAATAGCAAAACGCGAGCACTCTATTGTCTGGCAATATAGGCGCGACCAGCGTCTGTCGGCGAGGCCCGGTGGCAACCGTCTCGAAATGCGAGATGTTGCATTTCGCGTCGACGACGGTATACTATAGTCAGCCCGTCTGCTTAGCTTCGTGACGAAAGGACACCGGTCGCGCTCGAACGCGCATGCGCCATAGCAACGCACCACGGTGTGCGCCTGCGCGTATAAGCCAGGCAGATCGCCGCCTGGCGTGGCATTGCCAGCATGACGAGGCGAAACGAATGCCGGCGCGCCCGCGTGCCCGGTCACGCCGAAATGTTTTGGCGCCTTGAGTGTGCCACGTAGTCATGTTCTTACATAACACGCATCTCATGATTACCATGTTTGCACCGGTCACATACCTTCGCCATCCGTTCGCGTCACGTAATACCAAATTTGACATATGTGAAGCTAGCAAAATGGCCGCGAGCGCATCATGAGTGTGGCATGTAGTCTTGTTGTTACATGAAACGCATGTGATTAACATCATGTTTACACGTGTCATTTCCATATGTCACCGTTAGCGTCACGTAATACCCAATTTGGTACATGTGAAGCTAGCGCAACGGCCCCGAGTGCATCATGAGTGTGGCATGTAGTCATGTTTTTACATGAGATGCATATGATGATTATCATGTATGCACCACTCACATGCCTTCGTCATCCATTCACGTCCCGTAACACCAAGTTTGGTATATGTGAAGCTAGCGACACGACTGCGAGCGTACCATGAGCGTGGCGCGTAGTCATGAATCATGACTTCCATGCCATGCATGTCATGATTTCCACGTTAGGGTCTGTCACTTGTGTTCACCATGCAGTCATGTCATACCATGCCAATTTTTCAACATGTCATGTGAAAGAAACCACCGCAAGAGCAGCATGAGCTTGAAACATAAATCATGACAACAATGACCTACATGTCACGATAGTCGTGTTATGACTATTCAATTATGCTCGTCATACAGTCATAATATGCCATACCAAACTTTGTATTGATACCAATAACGAAACGGCCAGGAGAGCTAAAAGTCGTAGGTGGCTAGATTAGATAGATAGATAGATAGATAGATAGATAGATAGATAGATAGATAGATAGATAGATAGATAGATAGATAGATAGATAGATAGATAGATAGATAGATAGATAGATAGATAGATAGATAGATAGATAGATAGATAGATAGATAGATAGATAGATAGATACGCTCAAAGTCGCCGAAGTTCGCTAAGGAATGATTCGCATTTAAAAGTGTTCAACGATGTACAGCACGTGGTACTCTACTATGGGAGAGCTGAAAGCCGTCCCTCGGGCCGCACACTTCAGCAAAAGGCCGTACAAACCTTCACGTTGACCTACCGGACGGCGAACGAAGCCTTGCTTATTTATGAATTCTAAATGAAAGGAAAGAATGGCTTTCAGATGCCTGTGAGAAGGACCTTTGCAGTCGCTGCCATCTCTATGGTTTATTTATTTATTTATTTATTTATTTATTTATTTATTTATTTATTTATTTATTTATTTATACAATACTGCAGGCCAAGGGCGGCTTAAGCAGGAGTGGTTTGTTTGTATATCAATGATGAAAACCAGTTTTAAACAAAAAAACAGAAATACAAATTGAGAGCAAGAAGAAATAAGCAATGAACAATCGAAGAAAACACCAGAGAACAAGAGAGGACTAATCAATGCATATTTCAGACACATGGCACATAAGAAGGTAAAAATCAAAACATAAAAAAGAAAAAAAACGAAGCAAGGCAGCAATGATCATAACAGTAGCGTAGCACAGATTTTACACAACTAGATATGGGAAACCAATCACAGGATAAAGGCACCGTTACAAATTTATTCTCCGAGCTGGTTAAACAACTGAAGAATATTATTTGATAAGAAGGTTTTAGATGGTAAGGCATTCCAATCACTAATGGTGTGCGGGAAAAAGGAATGTTTGAATTTGTTTGTGCGTGCAAAAATCGAGTTAAATTTAAAAGGGTGAAAGTTCCTGGTGGGTCTATGGGGCAAAAGGTTTAGATAAGGAGCGGGGTCGAGTGCAAGTTTACGGTTCCAAAGCTGATAAAGAAATTTTGGTCTTGTTATTTTACGGCGGCTCTGTAAGGTCATCATGCTGGTTCTATATATACGCTGAACAGTTAAATGGAAAGTTGAAATTGTAGTTTCCTTCGGTACAAAGCGAATGAAAAAGAGATGCTCACTTCCCGATTAACCGTTGAAGACAGCTTATTTATTTAGTTTTCAAGCAGAGCATTCGTACGGCCGTCAACAGTCACCGGTGTATTCCACATTTAGTCGGGACCAGGGGCGTAGCCAGCAATTCTTTTCGGATTGGGGGCAGGGGGGTTCAACCGTACTTTATGTAGGTTAGTGCGTTCGTTAGCACGTCTGCGTGTATACGAACACAACTAAACTTGAGAAAAATTGTGGGGGGAGGTGATCCCGACCTTGGGCATAGCGTAGAAGGTAAAGGTGGACCCCCCCCCCCCTCCCCCGCCCTCCTGGCCCGACGCCCATGGTCGGGCATGTGAGACACTGTAGAGACGTAATTTCGACTACATGGTGATTTTAACGTGCAATCGCGTCGCACAGTACACAGACCTCTGGTATTTCGCCTCCCGTCGAAATGCGACCACCACGGCCGGGGTTGAACCCCCGACTTTCGAGTCACAGCCTATAGCACGGAGGCGTACTCTTCGAAATCTATAAAACTGCGCGTGCTACCGAGTACGTATGACGGAGACTCACGCTCTTTATCGAACGTATTGCCCCGTGAAAAAACCCAGCGGCATGTAACTCGGCGGGTGGCAGCGCCTCGCGGCTCCTCTGGTTCCTCCCCGTACATTTCCGGTTCCGTCGGCATCCGCCGAGCGGCCCGAGAAGCAGGAATAGACGTGCGCTCGTAAGGCATCCGGCGGAATGCAAACGCCACGTGACCTCCAGCCTGCAGTTACGCCGGCTGTCTGGCACGCTTGCGTCCTCGCCGCTTCCATGTCCGTTGCCAAGGGATCCGAGGCTGTCAACAACTCGGCCCCCACGAAGGTCCCCTAAGGGTCACACGGGCACTTTTGATCGATATCGGGCCTGATCCGGATCAGATCGCTCGATCGCGCTTGGTTTCCACAAGCAAGATGCATAAAAGAACCAATCACTGCTGAGAAGACAGACACCAGCTAGACTTAATCGACATCAGCATGTGACATTGGTATAATACGCAAACTATATATATATAACGGGCATGACGGGCTAACAACTCATCGTGTGAAATCTACAGATGCAGCAAAACACTCGCGCGTCCTATATATTACGAGTCTCGCACCTTTTCTATGAGTGCGTCCACTTCATGTCCGAGTGAGTAGCGCTCCCATCAGCATAAAGCCAGCTGAGCAACCATGCGAGCGCTCTGATGTGCTTTAAAAATGATGAATTCATCAGCCTTAAGGCTCTACAACGAGAACGATGGAGGTATGCAGGTCATGCTCCTTCTTTCTGATCGTTCATTTGCTTCATTATTTAAGCGGCAGGGCTTATTTGCGATTTTATGTACACATTTCACAATCCTTCGGAGCGCTCGAAAACCACCAGTCGAATATACGTGCAAAAAAAAAAAAAAAATCCTAGGATCACTGGCCTTCTCGGGCCTCCAAAGCGAGCTACTCTGAGGGGGTTGTCGCGGTTTCTTCGAACACCCGAACTGACCGACAACGTGTGATTATTCGCCGACAATGTTATTGTGCAGAGCTTGAACGGCACTGTAGCCATGACTTTGTTGTGTTTGTTTTGTCGCCTTGCGGTGCCCTTCTGATTAATTCTTTCACATTTCCATTTCTCACCCAAGTACAGGGTAGTGAATCTGAGGCTTACTTTAGGTAATTTTCCTGTCTTTTCATTATTTCTCTTTCTCTCTCTCAAACAACACTTCTAATACATCTAACTCGCCTTGATTCCAGATCGATGTCAACAGCATTCATTTTAGAATGTCTTCTCGAAAAAGACAAAAGTCACTGTTCAAATTATTCAAGACAACAGTCGCTAACACAGGCGGTTATACAAATACAGTGATGTTGTTTAACACCCGAGATTCAAGGAATGTGGCATCACGTGTGTGCTCCTTCCTTCCTTATGTCCCGAAACACTGCAACTTTCGAACTGTTTCGTTCCTTTCCTCGGAGCAAGGTAAAATTTAGACAGCCTAATTTATTCCTGATTTTGCTCTCTCGCCTTTCCGTTACTTCTTAACCGGCCGCAGTCGCTCCTGCGCAGAGGCTACTTTATAATGGTTCGATAAAAGATCAAATAAGCATTGCTTTATCGCTCTTGACAACGCAATATTAGGCGATTCGCGCGAGAGCAAACGAATGAGTTCACGCCTCCTGAACCATTGTCAACATTCCGGCATCTATCTATCTATCTATCTATCTATCTATCTATCTATCTATCTATCTATCTATCTATCTATCTATCTATCTATCTATCTATCTATCTATCTATCTATCTATCTATCTATCTATCTATCTAATAATTGTAAAAATGTGCACTTTCCGTCACAAGACAACGTTAGCCAACGGTTCTGAAACTGTGCGCGGAAATATGGTAGCCCCGCCACAAACCACCCGTTGGCTTTGCACAGGCACGAAAACGTTTTTATTTTTTTATTTTCCTTCTCCTAATCTTATATCACATTCCAAGCGCCTGCGTAAGGTGAGCGATGTAAGGAACCTTCGGGGATCAAACTCCTTTAGTATGGCGTTTCTTAAGTTCAAATTTGGTAGTGAACAATTTATTCTCTGTGACAGCATGTAGATTCCGTCGTTCGAACAACTTTATTGAAATGTCATGCGAGCTTTTGGGATGGACGAAGGGTTCCACCTTGGTGAGGGCCAAGAGTTCCTGAGATAGCGGACCGGTTTATTTAGCTCGCATTTACTTTGTGGACCACTTGCTGCATCTGCGATTCGATTCCCCGCTTCAACGCAGAAGTCGCTCATCTCATTTCACCCATAGAATAAGAATCTTGCTGAACGATTGCGCTGAATTCATTCCCTGCTGCAACAGTAATCATTTTATTTATACACGTGTGCAAGAAATGCGACACGTGCAGGACATCTGCAGTGTTCTTCTTATGGGAGCATCGAATCTGCAATTTCCTATAAACAACGAAATTTCATAACGATGCACTAGAGGGAGCTCTGTTGTCAGTAATCTATATGCGAGTCGCAATGTCTGGCGTTTTGAGCCGGCATCGATATTATGGCTGGTACACGGATTTGCCTAAGCTTCGTTCTTTCGGCTTCGTGCGGCTACGTGTTGTCTGCAGCGGCTTGCTCGCGAGACGAACTTCGGCAAAAGGTCAGCTGTCCCACTGCACCATCTAGCCCCTCTTCGGCTAATAAATTCCTATAAGCTCACGGGGTTAAAAGAGCAATTTTTTTTTAAATGCGGAAATAAATCCAAAACGCAACAGTAACAAAGCCCCAAGTGAGTTCGAAATCGTAGCCGCAAAGGTTGGACAAATCCGCGTACTTCCTATAATTACCATAGAGGCTGGACAACCGCAGCGCCACAGTTTGCTCCGGTAAAAATCGTGGGAAACTGTATGCTATGGACTATGAGCTCAGAGATCATCGTTGTGTGCACTCCGGATGGATCTCGAAGGCTGTATGCTTGCCCGCAGGTCACGCACGCGCGCCAAGAAGCCTACGCGCTCTCTTAGCTGACATAAGGGCGAATCTTGCGGCTGCATATGTGCGCTTGCTTCAGCTTCGAGAATTACGTTTCTCGGACTGGCAGGTCAGCGCTGCTGGGACCTGCAAGATTTGCGCCGAAAGCTGCTAACGCCGTCTCCGGCAGGAGCTTCGCAAAACCGTGTTGAAACCTCGAGGGAAGAAAAAAAAGAAAGAAAGGAAACCCAACAAAAACGAGAGCTGCAAAAGCTACTGCTGCTGCTGCGTCGCTTCTGCAGTCGAAGGCGATAACAGCCGCTAGTGCCCGCCTCTCCCTCTTCGGAAGAGGGCTACGGCCCGGAGAGTCAGCAAATTTGACACTCTTTGAGAAACATAAGTCAACGCACTGACGTCGCAAACCCCGGCCCAGGGCATGCAGAGAGAGAGAGCGTGTGTGCATTGGGCCGCAGGCTCGAAAACGTGCTAATTTGACCCCTGGCTGTGAGGTCGAGCGATATATTCCTACTCGAATGACGGCGAGGCAACATCCGAAGCAAACATTTCAAGCGTAGGCCATAAATTAACCCGTCAGTTTTGCAGGGATCCGTGCAAACTACAACTCGATCACTGCTATCCATCGCTTCCGGCTTCGATACAGAGGAGAAGCTTTATTTTGGTGTTCCGGTCGATGGGTCGTAATGCACCACCGCATTCACAAACACTGCTAGAAAATGCAATGAAGGTTTCGCGTGGTTGGCTGCGGAATCTGCTAACGTATCTTCATGTACATCTCGCCAATGCAGATAACTAAAGCGAATCATTACGGAACCGTTGCCATGTTTTGACAAGCTGCCAATCGGAAACTGCAGCGCAAGACTGTCGACTCTGTCTGGGAAGCGTGAAGAATCGACAATATAATTTCAGGGCGTTTACGCGCGAAAACCCAAGCTTTGCCATTATTTCAGCATACCGTAGTGGAAGGCTACGGAAATTTTTACCATTTGGCGTTTTTTTAACGTGTGCTGCCATATAAGATGCCCCCAGCATTTTAGCTTCTTCGGAATGACAACGCCGAGACAGGAGACTCAGGAATTTCGGATTGAGAATAATTGAACATTGTAATTTTTAAACCACCACAAAACCCCGAAAATAACATGATAGCCTTGTTACATATGGTTATCCTTTCTTTGCATCATATTCTTGTTAAGCGCAATTCTGTATTATACAGGGTATCGGCATCAATGAAATCACCCCACGTGAACCGCTCTTCTGTTCCCCTTAGGACATTCTGGGGCGATAGCAGCCTGAAATCGAGTCCGTCTCTATATTTATTGCCACATATCAATGAATTGTCATAAGTAATGGGGCTTCGACAACGAGTCGCACAGCTCTCGCAAAATGACACCCACACCAACACGTCATACGTAAACCGAGCATACCGTCTTGCTTCTGCGACAGTGTCACATGTTATTTTGGGGGGATATACGAGTGCGTCCTGCCGAAATACGTTCCGTATTTCGCTGCTTTCATTTGATGCTTCGATTTTACACTGGGAATGCGGCCTTCATTGCTTGGTTTGTCGTGTGGTGTGGCATGAGCAACTTAACTGAGGCACTGAGTCCGAAACTCATGCTGGATGCTCCGACGTCGTATAGCTTTAGCAGTTTAGCTCATGATTCCATCATACACGCAATCGCAGTTCCGCTACTGGTCAAGTCGTGACGTGGTTCTGTCGCACTTAAATTTAAAATTACTCGCGAATTTAAAGAAGGTGTACTCTTTGGAAACGCGCCCACCTATACGAAGCATTAGAAGTACGTAGAAAAAAACCTATGTGTGCTCCCCAGGGTTACGTAGTCAAAGGCACAAAGGAAAGCAAAAAAAACTAATAAAAAATACTGAAACGCAGCACGCTTGCTGCGGACGGCCTAGCATAGAGAGGCTCCCCCTTCTGTCACCGGAGAGCGGACCAAGCAAGCCGCGCAGCGTTAGTGCTGAGTCAAGATCGGCCCCCTGAAGGACTACCGCCACGCAGCCAATCACAGTCGCCGTTTCTCTTTACCCGAGCGCAGCCGCCAGTGGCGGGCCCTGGTCAAGCCGGACGGTGCCGCACGGGTTGAATATTGTGTCTCGCCGACAGTGCAGACGCGGAGGTCCCGGTGAAAGAAAGAAATCCGCCGCGTTGCGCATGCCCGCGCATTCGGTGCATCTCGCACGCACTCACACACGCCGCCGCTCCACCATTTCTCTTTTTTCTGCTTTTTCTTTCGCTGCCTCCGGCAGTTCCTCCCAGTGGCCGTGGCTGCTAGAGCTTGTTAAAAACGCTTCCTCGCCGCCTTTCGAAGACACCCGTTGCACGTCCCGTCGGCTCCGCTTTTTCTCCGCGACGGCTGCCGCTGCTTCGACGACGCCGAGTCGGTTGTGGCACTCCCGGAACCTTCGACGCCGAGTCCGCGCGGGTCCACCGACCGGAGCACTGAGGACACATCCGCCGCCAACGCAGTGCCGGCTGCGCTGTGCCGGAACAGGCAGCTCTCGGAGGGGGCACCAGCCGCAGCGCTCGCCTTATATGCAAGGTAACCCCGGCTTTTTGATTAGCGTCGCCTATCTTGTCTCTTCCCTTGAGTTATCAACGACAGTTTCCGCCCGCCCACCACCGGCCGCAGCGTGCGAACCCTTCGGCTACGTGGGCCCGATATAACGCAGTCTACGGGCCTGTTGGCTGCTGAGCCCATATCAACCCTCGACACAGAGCTCCCGGTTCTCTCTCCGGCGCCCGTATCGGCCAGAAGGGCCCGATAAAAGGATGCTCGCTGCCTAGTTACGTGGTGACCCGTATTTTTTTAGCCTCGATTACATTATCGGTTCGAGCTCCCGTGGTTGCCGATGGGGCACCAACGGGGCGGGGACTGGAGCTGTCTGCGGTCGCTTAATCGGCAGTCGTTTGCTCACATGCATTTTGCGGTGGGACAGCTCCTATCCACACGGTCCCGACGCGCTGGAAAGATGCGTCAAGATTTGAGGCTTTGCTGTCGTCACGTGTCACGTTTGATTACGTTTCATTGAAGCATCCAGTGCAACGTTTTCATCGTTTTTGAGGAGACGGTCGCTCTTACTTTGGGTACTTCGCGGTACAAAAATGCTTGATTTATCTTCGCATCGCGCTTTGTATCTTACGAAGCAGGTCTTTACATCTTGGCGAACATTTTTTGTCATGCAGGCTAGCAATATTTTTGAACTGAATAAATGTTAAACGGTGAGGTTATACCTTAAGAAGGTCATTTTACGAGCGTACACAGTTTGACTCCTCATTATTTCTGAACTATATTGAATTAGCATGCACAATTTGAATTTACTTACTTATGATCTAGAAGGCTTCATTCGCTATTTTTTGACAATATGCTTAGTTATCCGGCACTTACATTGCGATTGGAAACGAGCCATAGGGCTTGAAGTCTGACGTTGTGCCTCTTTTGGCACTGCAAGCAAGGAACAATGCGTGGACTGTGCAGTCCATCAACCATTCGGACTGTTCTAACGGACTGCTCATTAGTGCAGTGCGGCACTTCTTGAAGTTGCCCACGCTCCGCGAACGCCTTTGATGCATTAGTGTGTTTGGGCAAGTTGGTTAAAACTTGGATGTCTAATGAACTGAGTGCTTTGATGCCTAATGAACTTTGTGCGCACGGAAATACCTTGTGTCTTTTAAGAGTGAAACGTTTTTTTTTTTTTCTTGAGGAACTTTCTGGACTTCCTTCGCCTCTCAGATTGATGCTCTCGTTTTACCGAGAGCACACAGGGGGCAGCACCCGTGTAACGAAGCGACTTATACGTATATTGTCATCTTAACTACGCCTAGAAAGGTGCTCGTTGACGACGTTGTTTTTCATGCCGCAATTTATGAATGTCATTATTGGCAAAGCTTAAATATCGAACTTTGCCATGTACACATTTCCGCTTGGTTTGAAGAGCCTGTTTCTTCAGACTCCGACTCAACTCACCGACAGTTAATTTCATAACCCGCAGGATCGGTTCACTCTATAGGGCATTCACACAGCCATCAAACGCTTCGTCGGGCCACCGTCGCTTCGAAAAACAAAACAAAAAGCGCACTGCAGGCATGACGGGTCAGCGTATCAATTAATAGGCGACGACGATGGTAAAGTCAACGGTAGCATGTTTTCACGCACTGTTTATTGACTGGTCCCATGGTTGCCTAAACCTAGACAAGAGAAATCGGTATTATGCAGTTAAATAGGTTCTTATTCCGGTAATGTTTGCGTAAACGTATACAGTGTAGTAGCTCATCACGAAGACGACGTTTGTGTTATTCCAATGCACCATATTGAAAAAAATATTCATCACGTCTGTTGCCATGACAACCACGTGTCAGCTTTCGTGAGGCTGAACGGCTTCATAATTCTGCCTTGCTTTATTTGCTAAAGTGTGGAGGACAGTGACGACTGCACGAAGCTCGGCGACGAAGAGATATGCGGTTGTGACACAACTGCAGGCGTCGCACTGAGTGAAGACCTCTGACGGGTCAATTCCGTAGGCGCGAATGTTTTTCACCACACCGGTGGCGAAAACGTAGAACACCGCTTTATGAAGATGTCAATACGTTCTCGATGTGAAAAGAACGAGGAAACCGTCTCCCCTGGTGAAAAGTGGTGCCGACGACTGAGTCAATGATCCTCAGTAGTCATTCCCTCAGTAGACATTCCCATTTACAGCTTCGCCAATGTGCCTATGGGCGAAGCTGTAAATGGGAATGTCTGTCTGCGCGGTGGTCACATTGCGAACAAGGCAAAAGTCTATCGAGGCCCATGCGCTTAGAGAGAGAGCGAGAGAGATAAATGAGAGGAAAAGCAGGGAGGTTAACTAAGCTTGGCTCGGTTGGCTACCCTACACTTGGGGTGGGAGAAAGGGAGAATAACAGAAAGGAAATAGATAGAAAAGAAGAGGAGTAAGAAAGAGGAGGATGAATAGTCAGCTCGAGACTACACAGCACGGTCTCACGCTGTTCTCTTTCACAAGCGCTCGTAAAGTCTGGTGTTCCTTCAGAAGTACAAGAAGGCTTTCGTGGCTTTGCTTCTTTAGGTGCATTTTATGGAACCCCAGGTGGTCCAAATTTGCGGGGCCCTCCACTACGACGTCTCTCATAATCGTATTTTAGTTTTGGTACGTTAAACCCCAACAATTATTATATCGAGTCTATTTGCAACTCGACAACTCGTAGTCACGTCACTTGAACGGAAACATTCGTATGATGACATACTATCGTCGTGCAATTTGAATGGAAGGCGAGGTTGTGAGTAGCTTTACAATGATATTTTGCCTGTGCCAGTGGTTACCCATTGTCACTGGGGTCCCAGTGATCCACTTTGTATCGCTTCGCAGTTCATACTATTTTTTCTTTTTTCCCGGTATCATTGCGGCCAGAACCGGGGTTAACACTAGAGCTGTCAACTGCTACCGCGATAACTAGCAAATAATCATAAAAAAAGAAGCCCCCCCCCCCCAAAAAAAAAGTTTTTTTGAAATATATTGAATTCTAAAAGAAGAGTTGAATCAATCTCTTTGCGAATAAGAGCAGATATTTACTCTTTAGCATATCTGCAGGGTAGTGTCATTCGCTTCAAGGCTTTAATTGTGAATTCTACTATTTAGCATATTTCCAGAGTAGTGTCGTTCGGTTCAAGGTACTTCTCCCTTTGCATGGCTAACTTAATTATTTGTTTATTCTATTGGCATGTTGCTTAGTACAGGAATGAGAAATGGTATGAACAGATTACAGAATAGAGGGAAGAAAATAGCGATAAAAATAATATAAACAAATATGAATTCTGGAAGCGAACTTTGACTTCAACAGTCAACTATTCAAAAACATAGACAAATGCGCTATTAGTGAATGACAAACGGGCAATTAGTGATCTATCCCTCAAATAAGTATGTCTGCTGAAAAAGAAACGTAAATAGCCGAGTCATAGTGAAGTTTAGCGCGAATACTGGATCAGATACACACGACACACACAAGTCTCTTGTCTAGTGTTTGCGCTTGACTTCATTATGACTGACTTGTTCCAACCGGCCCAACAATCAGCGTTGTTCAGTAAGTAAGCCCCCCCCCCCCCCACTCATCAGAAAAGAAAAAAGATGTGAGGAGAAACTAAAAAGAACAAATAACAAAGATGTATGAGCGGTTCGGCGAAAGAAGCCATAGTCCACGTATTATAAAGTGGAAGTGGCAACTTCAGTTGAGATCCGCATGCCGCTCAAGCAATGACGTGCCATACCAGACGTTGCTACTCATGTCGCGTGACGCCGAGATGTTCGAAGTGAAAATACTCACCCTCGTGTCATTTCTATTCGTTTATTCAATACCGTATACTTTTTCAGGCCTATATAGTAGAGAGCGTACAAAGTGAATAATATTTGATTTTGCGGAAGACAAAAAAAAAAAGGAAAATGTGCAATATAAAGCAACCACAGCAACGATAACAGCGTACAACGAATAAATGAACAATACATAGAAGTGTTTCAGGGGGGCACGGTAAAAAAGAAAACAAAACTAGCAAACTTGATAACATCAAATAGTAACATAATTAAAACACAGATGCAAGCTCTTAAACACGTGCGAAAACGTGCGAGTAAATGCACGATACATAGTTTTTGCCTATATTCGCACACAGATGTAAAACCGATTGCAATGCCTCTAAGTGAAGTTCCAGCAGGGACGAAAATGATTCAAGTGATTCAGCACCAACGGCGTCATCCAGGAGTCATTCTATATCTTCATAACTGCGTGTATGAAATACTTGAACGTGTTACATGACAGGAATGGACGTATTGATTTCTTGTTGGTAGTTCAGCTCTAGTGGCGGTCCGGAGCTTTTAGGTATATGGCAAGGTGCACGAGCTGAGCCCTGAAACAGCGGAATATAACACTGAAGATAAAAAATAAACATGACTACGAAAATCGCACACACAGGAAAAGGACGTGTCCTCTGTGTTGGCCGTGCTTTTCTTGCTTTATTTTAATTCTGAAAAATGAACTATCGAGCCATCTGCTTTATTACGTATGATAATGCGAAGTCACGTGGAAAGAGTCACCACGTCTTGCCTCACATGTGCATAGTCGTTGATGAAGATTGCACATGTGCCCTTGCACTTCAGATAAATGACGATTTTTTTACGGATGGTGACGCAAGCGAATACCTTGCAAGTTCCTATCCACTATAATGCTGCCGCAATTTTTTTTTTTGAGAATTGGAAGAATTTTGTAGTCGCTTCTGCAGTCTGTGAAAAGGAATAACCTTTATGAGCCTTCTTTAGGAGTACTCGCGCGAGCAGCATGTTTACATATCTCGCAATTTTATTCATTTCTTACTACACAGGGTAGCAGACGAAACGCTCGGCTGGTTGACAAAGCCCTCCAATCTTTACTTTTTTTTTCTCCCGGATTCTGTACAAAAATTTGTTACTAAAGGCTAGACGGTGGGAGACCCCATAGGAGCTGCTAGAGATCCTGTTGGACCTGCGAAAGCGAGAACGGTGCTAGAACAAATATGTCTATGCACAGAATCCACAGTATAATTCTGAAATTATTTGATGGAGTAATTAAACTTGCTCGATCGTGCGTTAAGCCTCGAAATTTCAAGACGCCCCTCTTGAAAATTTAGGGTAGGTAGTGCTTTTGGGTATGGGTCAGCGAACGGCGGTCTCCCATGCATTGTGTGTGTGTGTGCGTGTGCGTATATATATATATATATATATATATATATATATATATATATATATATATATATATATATATATATATATATATATATATATATATATATATATGCGTATCAGCGTTTGTATGTATATTTACGCACATTGTGATGATTCTTATTCTGCATTTCTTGTGCCTACTTTTACCCCAATGCGGCCACTTTGCTAAATACTATACGTGTTGCCATTAATAATACAGTGTAAAATGTAGGATAGTTTTGTTGTGAAGCTAACTATATTGCTTTGGGGAGCCTGTGTGTTTCGTGCATTGCGCATTTCATTTGTGTTTGGCTATGCAAGCACTGCTTCAGTTATGCCTAGGGGGATCAGGACTTCATCAAGAGGCTAACTATCATCATTTGTCCTCACTGCGGCAAGTTCCTTGTATTGTCAGGAAATTGTGTTATTGAAAAAAAAAACCCAGATGAACGCGAAATATCACCTGCTGCAAGCAAACCTAACTTGCATGTGTTTTACGATGACAGGATAGCCATTGAAGCATGGTACGTAGCTCAGTCATGGACAATTCGAAATTTGTGTATGATTCAAATGGTGGAAGGAACTGTAAACGTAACGTGGTACTCACACTAATTCATTGGTGTTCACAGGTTCTAGACCTCTGAACGAGTATTGCACTTCCGTGATAATCTGTAGAAGTGTGGCGCGTTTATTTTATGGAATATCGCGTTTTCCCGAAAGATGAAGTGAATGGGGTCGAAGCTATATACGCACTGACCTTGCCCATCCAGCGCTGAAAAAAAAGAAAAGGATGGGAAAGCCGCTTGTTACCCCTTCGGTTGATAAGAACTACGTGCTTATCTCTTCACAGCAGGGCCCGAAACGCTTCGGCCTTCCTACGCGACATTCACTCCGGCTATCTTTGCAAACAACTCTTCTGCTCCCTGCCATCCTATATCTCTAGTCTGGTGTCTTGGATCCCGTGCCCAAGACGAACCTAACTGGCATCCCCACAGCACAAATTTAGTTTTTTTTATGTTTTTTTTTATTTTTGGCTAACCTCCTGCCTCGTCTTCCCCACTCTCTTGTGCGCAGTGCCCAGTCTTCCAGGAAGTGATCGGTAATCAGATCGGCATATAGATGCGCCAGTTAGTCTCTTCCACTGCGCGAAGCTCCGCAAACATGGCTGACTTGAGCAATAATCAACAGCAGCGGGAAGCTTCCCCAGCGGGAGTGCAAACGTGGCTAAAGCAAGAGCGCCAAGAAGAGGAATCCATGGAAGCCTCCCCCGTCAATGCGAACCAACAGCGTGAGACCCCGTTACACACTCCCAATGACTGTTCCCCGGGATCCCCGCCGCAGCCTCAGCAGCTGCGGCAAAGCGAGGGCGAGTATTCCCCTGTCCTGGCAGCTTCGCGAGACGCTGACAGGGGCAGCGGTGGTTCATCGCCCCAAGTGCCGGTCATCAAGCGCGAAATCATGGACGACGACCAACAGCAGCAGGAGCCGCACAGTGCGGGCATGGCGGCTTCACGAGCTTTGTCCGAACAGTTCTATAACAAGTACAGCGGGTTCGAGGAAAGCGGCTTCTACTCGCCGAATGCGTGTCTGGCAGGCCTTCACTCCGTGGACGGTTCTGTGTCGACTGTGCTCCGGTACCAGCCGGCCTCTTCCAGCGCGACCGTGCAGCCGCCATTGTCACTATACTCGCCTCCGGCATCTATGGCCAGCTCTTCGGTTAACGGCACGCGGGATGGCACGCTTCCAGAAGAACAGAACGCCACCTACTCTCATCTGACCCCGGCCAGCACCGATCCTCTGGGCTACGCGCCCGGCAGCCCATTCGCCTTGCCGACCACGTCCGCGTCGTCGGTGCCTGTGGACCACAAGAACTACCACCCGTACTCGCCCCCAGATTCCAACTCGTCCCCGAGCCCAGTCCTTATGCCAGCGCCGAACACCATGTGGGGATCGCAGCCCCAGTCATCGCATCATGACGAATACGTCTCGTCGTCCAAGCTGGCCAACACCGTGCTGGGCATGCCTGCCAGCCGGATACAGCACTCGTCGCACCACCACCATCGCCACCAACAGCTGCAGCAGCAGCAGCAGCAGCAACAACAACATCAACTGCAGCATCAGCAGCAGCTGCACCAGTCCCTCATAACTCCCCCGAGGACACCGCAGAATGGCACGGGCCAGCATATGGGCAGTGCGTACCCGCCCTTTCTCCAGGGGATAGAACACCACTTGGCTCCGCACTCGTCCATGGGGTGGAACCAGGGCGGAGACGCTGCTCACGGGGTCATGACAGCTGGATTCGCCAGTTACGCCACTCCCATGAATGACAAGAGGCTGCCCCCGAACTTCGGCGAGTACCGTGAGTACACCTTCTTTTCCCTTCTCAATGTCCTTCCATCGAACAGGTAATCTTAATATATTATCACGCTGGTTTAGAGAGCTGTGCGTAATTCAGATGTGTTGTCCTGGTAACAGCTTCTGACATAAGAAAATAACAAAGATCTACTTTCATTTCTTCGGTAAAACGACAGACAGACAGACAGACAGATAGACAGACAGACAGACAGACAGACAGACAGACAGACAGACAGACAGACAGACAGACAGACAGACAGACAGACAGACAGACAGACAGACAGACAGACAGACAGACAGAGGGAGAGAAAGAGAGAGAACTTTATTGGGTCCTCAGCAACGCTACTCTTCTAGCAACGTCGCGGGCCGCTCCCACGTATATAGGAATGGGGAGGCCTCACCGCCGCATCGTGGGCTCTCTGGCCAGCCCGTAGTTGTAGTAGTTACCCCACGAGAATGATATAATCGTGACGGGAAAGGACGGCGTGGCGATATCTAGTGTAACGTTATTCAAGTAAGGGTCATAAAAGGCTATAGCGCGTCATAAAATACATTCTCAGAGGCTGGGATTACCACTGGAGCACAGGAACTTACAGGCAGTGTTCACGGGCCGTCAGTTTTCGACATTTCAATGTATGGTTTGGCGGTACCTCTGCAGATTACCGATCGCGATTAAACTTTCACTGCGCTGCGCTGTCAGCGCAACGACAGCCTCGATAACGCCAGTGAGAATGACGCCTTATAGAAATAAGTGATATAAAATGACGCTGCATAGAGGAGCCGGAAATGCTTTTTTGACTGCCGTGTCTCGAACATTACCTACTTGGATAGCCGTTGTTTCACACTTCTGGGAACTCCTGAACTGACGTCATTCAGAAGTAACCAATCGCTTTTCACTGATGAACGTTTATCGCAGTGTAAATCAATTATTTAACGAAGTATTACTCGTTGCGTTACGTCGTTCGTAGCTCTACAAAGATTGCACAAGAAATGGCGCACACTGAGGCATCCCAGCTCATAAACAACGAGCGGGTGGCCTCAAGCTTATTTGATAAGCTGATGTGACCAAATTTTCTGACGCTTACATATAATCATCCGCTCGTTGTTATAATAGCTGTAAAACAGAATAATCTGATATCGAAATACTGTCGCGAGCGGTTAATTACTTGAAGCAGTAAAGATTGCTTGTATGGCACGACATGATGTGCTTTCAGATATTAAATGAATGTTGGCTAATTGTGTTGAGCATTACTTAGTTTACCATTATTCCAAGCCAAAAGTCCCAGCTGTTTAGCGACCATCTTAAGTACATTCGAAAAAGAAAAACGATTGGGCGGATATATTGCGTTGCAAACAGTTTATTTACTAGAACATTTCGGAGAATAAACTTTTAGTGATGTTGGAGCCTCCTGATTATCGTAGAGTGCCGTTCGAAATGATCGTCAGAATACTCAGAATATTCATTCTGACTGTAGCTTCTGGTGCCAATACTCACTAGAAAAGTAGGTTTACATGCTAAACGAAAACGTTTTTTAAAGGTCCTGCAGTATTTTTGAGCATGGTCAGAAAACACTGCCGATTGGTAGTTTAGGCATAAGGCAAGCCACGAACGCAAAGTGCACGGCCTTGGGAGGGGGGGGGGGGGGGGAATCGAGCATCATGAGCTGCATAATTACCACGACTGCCGCGAGATGCCGTGGCGTGCGCGTGCTCGCGATCACTCTGGCAATCAGCCGCGCGTACGACAAAAGGAGAAAAATAAAGACTCGAAATTCTGGTTCATTTAACACTAGGTAGAAGTAGTGCCTTCGAAACACTGGTTCGTCGCCTCCGACTGCTTGCTATGTAGACAAAAAGTAAAGAATTGCACATAACTTCGCGGACAGAAATTTCACAATGCATGATCGGTCACGGGGATATAGGGGCAACATCTGAATTTTTAATTCTAAAATGTCCGCGATACGACGAACCGAGACAACTATAACGCATGCGGTTTAATAGAACTGGATCGCATGTCCTTCAATCTCGGGAAGACTGTAGCTCCACAAGCACGTGACGTCAGTTTTCGACATTTCAATGTATGATTTGGCGGTACCTCTGCAGATTACCGATCGCGATTAAGCTTTCACTGTGCTGGCTACACAGTGCAACGACAGGTGCTATAGGAGCTGAACAGGTGTATGAAATCCAGTAATATTCTGAAAGTCAATTATGTAAGTTTCGCTAATTAGAGGAAGCTCTCATTTTCTGTGTATACATTGACCTAACCATGGTACTTTATGTGCAAATGTAGTCCGTGTTCCTGTGGCGAGACTCTGTCAGTTTCGTTGTTGTTATGGGACTGGACTTCGTGTGTAACTTTGTCCGCGTATTTGTTGTCCTTGTTACTGTATTCCTTGTATATTTTAGTGTCATGAGAGTGACCTGTATTTTGTGTTGTTTTTCGTGCCACTACGTATGCATGGCGATCGCCCGTATGTGATTTGTTATATGTTTGTTTCACTTATACGAGCTCTTTAGATGTGAGCTTATACGGTATTCTTTTTAGCTGAAGATGATCTCAGAGGCCACGTTTGCGAACGGCTCTGTCAGGCGCGTCAACAATCCGAGCTTCCCAGTGTACTCTTTAGTGAACTCAATCGCTCAGTGTTCATTGCTCATGTTAACGGCTATTTGGCCCTTTTCCCAATTGAACTTACGATCCGATATCGCATGCGTCCAACATAACTCTCAACGTTAACCAGAACCATCCACTACTATATATAAGTGTACAGCACATTAGGGGCCCGCTTTGCCATCCGTAAACATGTGGCATAAACACGCTCAAAACATAGTGGTCAAGTCAGATCCGAAGCAAGGCTAGCTATGTTCAAGACCATGCCAGAATAAACGAGCAAGTTCTAAATTCATACTATTAACAGAGTTAGACAGCTGGTCTCAATAATTAACTTAACATCGCAAAAAGCACATCGGAAACGTGCGGCTGACGCCCGCGCCGTGCAAGAGAGGGCGCCACCGTTTCGCCAATCACGCGTTTGCTCCACCCCCCTGGCGCTTCTCCGGCGCATACGTCGCTACACACGAAGGGGAAAACAACCTGACGAAATTTGCTCCAGACGACACGCACCTCAACTAGAGTGTACTAAAACACTGTACCTGAACTGCCGTGGCAAGCAGGATGTCGACAAAGCGCAGCGAAAAGTAGCGAGCATGTTGCACACCGAGTATGGGAATCTCCCTAACAAGAGTGTACTCGTGCCGTGGAGATCCTACGTGCTTATCTCAAACATTTACTACGTCATCGGCAGTTCGGTAAACGGAGCAGTGGGTATTCTACAAACTCGAATCCTTGTGTGGCCTGTGCTACGCACTTTATGAAATTTCCCAGTAGTGACACTGTTCCTCCAAAAAATTTCATGAATATTCAGAACACCCAAAATACTCAAGAATCGTGAAGTGTCACTTGGTTCCCATGCTACAAAAAAAGTTGTGTTTAGCATGGATTATTACACCCGTTCGCTATTTAGGGCCGGTAAGCAAGGTTAAAAAAGAGCTTTGTGCGCTCTCACTGCGGATAGGGGAGCTATAGTAGAAAGCTGTCAGTTTCCGTCTTTTGTCTCGGAAGCTTGCGCTAAAGAAGTGTCTTTATGATAGAAACGTTCAGTTTCTCCGAAATATCTTGAGCGTCTGCGTCTTAAACGAGTTACTGCCGCCGTAAAACTTGGCGCTCGGATTGGTTGTGCCACCTGCAGACTGAGCAGAGATAAGTCATGCAAGCATGGAATTAACGACAATCACCAATTCTGTCTCGCTCCTCTGCCGGTGGAAAATTTCGGCAGAAGGGTAACACGCCATATCCTAAACAATCTTAATTTTGCCAAGAACACAAAAATGGTGGGAAAAATGGTGTATGGAGGGTATTGTTTTCGAATAATGGTGAGTACACGTGAGTATAAACGTAATTCCGAATAAGGCTTATGGTAAGGCTGAATATGAGTAGATAGGACACTAAGTAGGCAAACATGAGTGAACCTCACTCCGACTCACCCAAGAAATATATCTTACGCTTTGAACTGACTCAGACTCACCGTAATTTTCCTGCGTCAGACTCACTTGGACTTAAACTCACTAAAATATTACTGACCCAGAATCATTGAGACACAAAGTCACGGTTTGATCTGAGTGCGAGTGAGTTTATTCATGAGTGAGTTCGCGGACCTATGCTGATGAACGTACGTCTGCTACACATCGGAATCCATGATTTGCAAGTACACTTGCTATACTGTTAACACGCGTAATTCATTACTGGTGCAAGGAATGAAGGAAGCGAAACAAGAGAGAATACAGGGAAGTTGACCAAGCATATGCCCGTTTGGCTACCCTACGCTGGGTGAATAGAAAAGGGGAGTATAAAAGTGCGAGAGAAAGAGGGGGGGGGGAGGCGAGAAAGTCGCTGCGTATGGTATCCTTTGACATCCAACTTGACGGCGAGATGTGGCAAATTAGATATGGCAAACTAATTTACTTGCAGCAGTACGTCATCACATCATACGACACCTGCTTTTGCCTTTTCAGTCTCTCCGCTGTGCGGCAACCTTCAGCATCTAGACATCAGTGGGAACAGCAGGAAAACCCACCAAGATGGTATGCAGATCCCATTGCATGGCAGGCATTTGCAGTCATATAGGCCGGTTATTCGGGTTATGTTCGCTTTGTTTAGGGGCAGCGCTGACAGAGTGTTCCTATTAGCAGTGTTCGCATGACTAGATAACCTGCCGCTTACAGAGAAATCTATCTCGCAACGATGTCGGAAACTTAGAGCTTCACGTTAGGAACCGAACAAGCCACTTCTGAAATTTCTGCAAATGACTCGGCTCAATCGTTAAAAGACTATGACATTTATCGCTCTTCTCCCAGTCTCTCTATAGAGAGAGGGAGTTTGTGTGTGTGTGTGTGTGTGTGTGTGTGTGTGTGTGTGTGTGTGTGTGTGTGTGTGTGTGTGTGTCTGCTTGTTTCTATTTATCTCTCTCCCTCTGTCCCTTTCTGCCTTTGTCACCTCTCTGTCTCTCCTTACGCCTTCCCAAGGGCAGGGTCGGATGAAAACTCAAATATTTATTGTCTGGTTTCATTCATGCTTTTATTCATTAGATTTATCTTCCCTTCCTCTTTTCCCTCTCTGCTAGGGCAGCAATTATAATTTACTAGAGATCGGTTTCCATCTAAACACTGAAATTTAAGATCATTGTAGCCTGCTGTGTGGTCTCGGTACCCTAATTCTTGCCGCATAATCAATTTAATGAATTTTAATACCAGGGATGAATAGGGGTCCTAATCGTTTTGAAGCCCCAAAAGGAATAGCGTTGAGGCCACTGCGCATGCGTGATAACCAAACAGGGTTCGGATTTTGTGTTGGGGACGCTCCTTCTCGAAGCTAGGGGGAAGACCGAAAGCGTGCCCCAAAAGCTTCGAGTGCGTCAGACAAACGGGACGACACCCACTGAAGTGGCCACTCTCGGCCAAGACTACAGCACCCTAGATGGGGGGAAAGTGTCCAAAGCGCCACAGGCCCAATTCGGAACCTCTTAGCTCCTGCTTGACCCTAAGCGAGCACACGCAAATGCCTTTGGGGGCCCCAAGCTTTTGAGACCCTTATTAGAAAACTCCCTGTTAATCTTGACGGTAACGCGCCATACCTGCGCGCTCCCGTAAAGACAATAACCAAGTATCCCGTGCACGAAATAGTTGTTACCTTCGAAAGTATTTCGCATTGCACTTCGCCTTTATTTACCTGCCATAACCAGGACGTGCGCAGGGTTTCTTCATTAGCGAGGCTTCGTCGAGCCCCCCCCCCCCCCCCCCCTTCCCCCCGAATTCAATCGGAAAGTAAGCAGGTATCCCAATGAAGGTAAAAACGAACATCAGGCATTCATGCTTCTCCCAACGGCGTGCCTTCGGTCCCCGACTCACAGCGCGCTGCGCTCAGAGGCAGATTTTCAACTGCTGCGCCAGTTGTCACGTGACCACAAAAGGACGGGTGCAAACTTTGGCCTGGGTGGAACCTACGCGCTGCGACGTCGCTATAAGCACCCCACAATGTCGACGGCGCCTGCCAGTGTTTACAAACACGTAATATGTCCATACACCCACCGGTGTCACGCTTTTCGTTCGCGTGAATTCGTGCGACGTGCATATTGTAGTTATCGAGCGATGCTGCCGTGCGGTGGTCACCCGTCGCTCCTAATCTGGGTCGTTCGCGGCGCTGTTTATTGCACAGGGCCGATGTATCTGCAGACGGTCGATAAGGCACGATACGGGGGGAAGGCAGGCTAGTTCGCGGGGCGTGCTGATAAGGCGCACGTATACGCCCGAAGCCTTGGCGCGTTCGCGAGCGCACAGACCCGCATCCGTTCCTTACGAGAAGGCACGCCGACTGCAGCCCCCAACGGCCGTCACCGCATCTATAGCAGAGTCGCCTGGCAGCAGCATCCATGTTCCATCTCAAGCACCGATTCGTGCAGCGAGGAGGTACGATCTCGTGGCGGCATCCGTCGGCTTTCTATTCCTCGTTTTACTTGCTCGTTTATCCGGAATCGCGTGTCACAATCGGCATGGCGACCCACGACCCGGTGGGTGCGCGTAATCTTTGCAATGCAGCGTTCCATGCATGCGTATGTGTCGTCGGTATAGCACGTCACTACGCATGTCGCAAAGGCGGGTTGCGGATGTGGCTGGTATCGGGGATGTTGTACGAGATATAAGGTTTACTTTTTTGTTTCTTTTTTTAGCTTCTTCGCGAGTGCTTCCTTATAACGAAACGGTCTCGCAAGTACTGTACATTCTCGCCACTGTGGAGCGTCCCTCATTGTCATAAGCTTCTGCTACTTCACTTAGTGCATGGGCGAAAGCTCTATAGGGGTGGCTTGCAGGCGTGCCACCAGTGGCCGGCTCGTCGAAGCGATTGTACCGTTATCGTACCGGTCGTTATCACGTGGTGTGGGTGTTCTATAATAAGGACGACGCCGATTTTAAGTATATGTTCTTAGATTACGCGTGCTGCGAGTCGTCAGCGCTTGCTGTTGTGACAACAACGACCCAGATTGTAAACTGCTATTTTACGCAACGTGCGCCTGCGTTCCATGAGATATCCTTACCATCCAAGTGTTGTGATGAAATCGTGTGATAGTGCACGAGCTGGATCGCAGCTTTACAGTGATGTGTTTTTTTCGACACGTCGAAATATTGAGTTTATTCTTTTCATAAGGTCTTAATCTCACAAGTTATTGTGAGGATAGTATAAATGACGCGTGAAAAAAAAACAAAGAAAAAGAAAGCCAATGAAATAGTGAGTTCGTACTTATCAACAGAAGAGAACAAAACGTATTTATCAAACATGGATAGGCCTTGACGTATGAAACAATATAGTTGTGGAATTGCAGCAGACAGCTTCAAAAATTTATAGAGCACTTGGTCCTAGCAAATCTTGTTCATTTCCCAGTAATTTGCAAGCACATTCGGTCTAACTGTACCGTACGTTTTAGCGTCTTTTAGAACACGCTAGAAATATTAATTCATAAGGGTACCCGTCATGGGTTCTTGACGTTTTGTCACTGGCTGTACATTGACAAATCAAAGGAACCCGTATCTGACACACACACACAAAAAGTCAATACTTGCAGCCCGACCCGTCTATTCTCCTTGAATCAACCAATGTCGCCTCTTTTGTTTTCATAGGCTGATTCGCTTGAAACCCTTAAAAATAAACTGGAATGCACTTTCCTCTTCAATCTAATCAATATATGCCTCCATAAGTGACCGATATTTGCCCGTTGTTTGTGCGCTGGAAACGGGGGAGTGCTGAAAATAGTTCGCTTCACGGAAACTCGAAGCTTGTCTCCCGCGCATATAACGGAGCCTCATCCACCTATCTATGCCTATCCCTCCCTCAAGATGGCAGCGCTCAGAGATACACAGTTGTTATTCCGAAGCTCTTCCAGCTCTCGTTATCTCGAATAACCGATATGGCGACGGTCTTGAAAGCGCTGCCCACTGGACTGCCGTCGCGAAGCGAGGCCGTCTGGGGCGATCAAACTGCGATAAGGTGACGTGACACGGTGCATTTTTTTCCTCTTTTTATTTCATTGTATACGGCGCGTAAAGATAAAAGCCTCGACTCGATCTTGCATCTCGACAATGCCTCTCAAGTGGGAGGGTGGAAGCGAATCCGGATTCATCCTGTAACGGGGGTTATAGGGTGGGGGGGGGGGGGCGTTCTACTATAGATAATAGTCATAATAATAATAATCGTAATATCTGGGGTTTAAAGTCCCAAAGTGACAATGTAGGTATGAGGGATGGCGTTGTGGAGGGCTCCGTAAGTAACGACCATCGTGGTGTTTTTCAACGTGTATACTGACATGCCAAAGAACACGGGCCTCTACATATTCACCTTCATCAAAAAGCAATCGCCGCAGCCGGGGATCGAACTCGTGACCTTCGGGCCCACGGTCGAGCACCAGTAACCGCTGCACGGCCGTGGTGGACGTTGTAATATATCGATCGAGCTGAGTGGTATACGCGAGCATTTGCCGACCCGAAAGACGCAGGCTCCGTCCCGGCCTTAGCGGTCACAATTCGTTGGGAGTCGAAGTGCTAATGATAATTTCCGGGGTTCAACGTCCCGAAACCACGATTATGAGGAACGCCGCGGTGGAAGGCTTCGGAAATTTTCACCATCTGGTGTTTTGTAACGTGCAACCTAAATCTGTGTACACTGGCCTCGGCAATTTTGGCTTCTTTCGGCTGCTGACCCGCAGGTCGCGGGATCGAATCCCGGCTGCGGCGGCTGCATTTCCGATGGAGGCGAAATGTTGTAGGCCCGTGGGTTCAGATTTGGGTGCACGTTAAAGAACCCCAGGTGGTCGAAATTTCTGGAGCCCTCCACTACGGCGTGTCTCATCATATGGTGGTTTTGGGACGTTAAACCCCACAAAATCAATCAATCAATCAATCAATCAGTTTTGGCTTCTACTGAAAATGCGGGAGCCGCGGCCGCAACCGTACCTTTGAGTCACCAATCGAGCACCATAACTTTTAAACGTCGACGATGGAATTGCGAAATGCAAGGCCTGTGTACTAAGGTTTTGGTGCACGCTACTGTAGGAGGTCGAAATTCTCGAAGCCCTCCGCTACTTCGTGTCTGATAATCATATCGTGGTTTGGTTGTATATAGCGGAAAGATAGATAATATTCACGTGGCAATATAGAATGACAGGAAGTTGATATACTTCAATAGGAATTCAAAAAAAAAACACACTAAAATACCGTGTGGTTGCCGGAACAGACACAAGAAAAGAGGTAAAGACATGAATAAGCTATGTGCAACTAAAAGGTCAGCCACATTTGGCTGGAAAAGAAGGCAATGACAAAGCTTACGTACACGGGCTATACAATCGGCCAAATCTTTAACTATCGCGCACGACTGACCGTTTTCCTTTCTGTTTATCTTGGCCATATGACTAAGTTAGGTTCTACATGGCGAGTATATACAAGTGCATGCTCACAAAGTACATGCCCACGAAACAATTCAAGTTCGTTCAATCATTGGCATTGGCAGGCAAAAAGTTGAAAGTTTTGGCCGGCTGTACCTTAAACCTACTGCCATTTCCTCCACGGTGCAACCTTTCATATTGTGTGTGTGATTGTTGAGTTTTTCGCTTCTGCGGTATATCCATGCCCGCGGATGAAGGCGCTAACACTTGGAAGAATTTTCGAAGACAACAGCTTCTCGCTGGCGTTTGTAAACCTAATAGCGTGATGTGTCATACCGCAAAATACTGGCCGACTGGAACGTTGCATGATCTCTATCTGTCTCGGTTTCTCTCTTTACGTCCGTAAGTTGCAAATGCACCCATCCGTTTTCCCAGTGTTAGGTGGCGTACTGGGTTTTTAGGACTGGTTCACAACCTAGCCTTTTATTTTTATCCTCTCATTTTCCTCTTCTATGATGAATGCATAAGAAGGCGACTCGCGCGCTACGAGAAGAAATCAGTCTTACACACTATAAAAAAATTGTGCGTGCCCAGCAGATCACGAACTACGTGCGCGTTATCAGTGTGGAATTGGGTTCTCGATAAGAAGGTGACCATCGCCGAGTCTCCAAGAAAGGTTGTGGGACATCATTATTGTGGAACAAAAAGACACCATTTTTTTTCTGGGCTGGGGGAGTAGGGCTGGGCTGGGGGAGTGCCCAGCCCAGCCCTACAAGACAATGTCAACGTGAACTCCATTTGTTTTGGCACGATTAGCTAGTTTTTGTAGCTGGCATGTCTCGTACCTTTCATGTTTCGTATCGAGCATGTTTTCTTATCGCGCTGTTTCTGTCCGCACGTTGTAAATACATGGCAGTTAAGTAGATTTGATTATACCAATCCTTTCGTCGGGACCAAGACTCTAAGGAACCGGCATGGCGTCTCTTGCCGTTGTAGCGAAATTCTGGAATTTAAGGGCAATTGGAATGTTAACGTGATTCTGCTTTTCAATTATAGCGCTGCGTCTGGTCCGAAAATTCAATTGTATTGAAAATTGAGCTGGTCTTTCTTGCACGTTTATTTCACGTGACCGGTTTCCGAGGGACCAAACTGTCTTCTGCCAGTGCGCGTAATGACACTTTCCTGCCCGTTCTACTTTTATACTGGGACAGTAAAAAAAGAAAAAGAAATAAGACGCGTCAAAGTACATGACCCCACATGCAGGTTCATCACCGACTGGCTTCTTTGGAGTCGCCGCATGTAAAGCTATAAACTGGTGCGCATAAGCGGAAAGATCCATTTCGATGAACCCGATTACCGAGATAGAGATATAAACTAGAACGCTTAGGCGCTATATAGGATGTCTGGTTTGCATCAGTGCTCTTGCACGAACTTATACGACACGTCCGCGCCACGCATGCAGTGTTGCATTCGCCCACAACACGATATCCCCGTTCGCGTCGTATGGTCTACGATCGCCGGGTACCGGAGGTTATAGAACACTCACGACCAGCGTGCGAAGCACTGGCGAAGGCTACCGGGGTCCCCTGTTCTTTCGCAGCTGTAAATATTGCCCGTCGCTCGGCTCATTCGGACGTCGCTGACGTGTGACGTATTTATTTTGTCGCGGGACAGCCATACCCTACGCGGGGAGCAGTTCACTTGCCGCGGCAGTGTTCAACTCGCACTTTGGTAACGAGACACTAGCATGGCTGTTGAAGAAGCGGTCTTCCCTTCCGCCAGCATCCCGCGCAGCTTGTGTGTGTGTTGCTGGTGATCTTTGATTAATTCCTGCCTCCACTGCGCCCCTGTTTCGTGTGCTCGGTAATATTCGCCCCATGCCGTCTTGATCGTGCTAGATGATACGCTGCGTGTGCTCGCGCTTCCAACGCGTGGCTGTTTTGCTTTCGCGGACGGTGCCTGACAGAAGTGTTCGTTTCAAAGACATCTTGGCGGCATCGCCCCGGCAGAGGGCGTGAGATTTGGCCCCGCGTTCGTATGTAGGGCCGCAGCTTCGTTTTGCAGCTCCCAGCTTTTGCTGCGGACGCTGAGGACGAATTCGGGGGCACGGTGTCGGGCCTGCGACGTGTCGCTGTTCTTGGCACTTCACTAAATGTCTAGCGCTGGTTTCCTTCTCCGAGTGTCAATCAAGCGTTTACCCGTACGAATATCAATGCAGTGGCGCTGGAGATTCGACTCGACGTAGGGCGAAGAAACAGGGCAGTGACCGTTGAAACACGGTTGAATCCACAAGAATACACTGCTAAAAATTCACTGGGAATGCATTAACCTAAACCAACTCGACGGCGAAACCGATCGACTTTTCCCTCTTAGGTGAGGTACTGATGTGGCCTCGTAAGCCTTCGCAAGATTTTCGCACCTAACGTGATTTTGCATTGCCCGCAAGATCGGAGGCACCTCACCAGGTTTCGCATTGCCACCGTGATCGAACCAAATTTTACCAAGCTGTGATGACGTCATCATGTGACGTTACGTCACTGCGACGCCACAACGGAGTCGCAGCTTACGGCGATCTTTCGCGTAATCATAACGGCATAACCTGCCGTGATCTCTTGAAGATAACTCTTTTTATCACTCCCCCCCCCCCCCACCACCGATGCCTTCGACGCGGCACAACAAGGATAAAACTTCGCGTTCAACTAGGCATCTAAGGCTTTCGCCTTAGTAATAGCCCTTAATGGCTGGTGCACCGACGTGGACTGTTTCATAAGTACACATAGCATGCTCCCTGTGTTTTTCCTTTCGTTGGTGTATCAATGGCGAGGTTATTAAAGTCAGCCATTGGCCGTAATTCGATAATAGAACACTATCATCGTCATTAACCGTCAAAAGCTATCTTCTTTGTGTCCATCTTTGCTTCGCTCTCATAACACGTGTGCAGATTTGTTTGGCGTGGGATGAAGTAAATCTGATGGCTAAGAGAACGAATACAAAGAGAAAGAGAAAAAAATGAGTGAAAGGCAGAGAAAAAAAAACTTCTTGATGTCAAAGAATTTCTCGTGAGGAAAGATTCGAATCGGTGTACGCGTGATCCGAAGGTGAACATCGTAGCCCCACCGCGGTGGTCTAGTGGCTAAGCTACTCGGCTGCTGACCCGCAGGTCGCGGGATCGAATCCCGGCTGCGACGGCTGCGTTTTCGATGGGGGCGGAAATGTTGTAGGCCCGTGTGCTCAGATTTGGGCGCACGTTGAAGAACCCCAGGTGGTCGAAATTTCCGGATCCCTACACTACGGCGTCTCTCATAATCATATAGTGGTTTTGGGACGTTACACCCCCACATATCAATCAACCAACAATGGATACCATTTCGGCTGGAACTCGACCTGTTTATGAAACTAATGGGCATGCACAGTTTATGGAGAACTCATGTTGCACAGGCATGCAGAACCAACACTGTCGTCACGGTTGCATTTCATACAAATGGCTCCACGGCGAAGACATTCATCGACTATCTATAGGCACGCAAGCGGAGTGAAACGTGGCTTTGTATAGTATAATATACCAAACAAAAATGAGCGTGTTGAAAAAATAGGAGGCGAGGAAGTAAATAATGACGTAGAAGAAAGAAAGGAATGGGAAGAGAAGGAAGAAAGACAAAAAAAAAAAAGACTCAGTGAGCAAATTATTATTCCTACACCGCGTTTCCTTCAAGCTAGTGACTACTAGGGCAAAGGAGGCATTATTTTTTTCCTCCTGCTGGCCAACTGCAGCCAATTGTACTTATGGCTACCACGACGTAGTCTTCTCTATACAGATTTTAGGTGCGAAGCTCCTTAGGCCACCGGTTGTTCCCTCCTCCAGATGTTGTATGTAGCCACCTCTAGATTAACTTGCTCAATAGATGGCGCTGTGTGTATATGTCCCTGGGAATAACATAACTAGATGGCGTTAGTTGTTTTCGCGCCGTCTTCATGGAGTCGATGATGATGAGTGAGGCGAAGCGTCCGTCCGTGTGTCCTACCCTCTGTGGGTCCGTCCGTTTACTCGTCCGTCCGTGCGTCCGGGCTTTTGTCCGCCCGTCCGCGAGTCTGTCCGGTTGTCCGTCCGTTTGTCTTTCCATGAGTCTGCCCACCCGTCCGTCCATCTGTGTCCGGCGTCTGTCTGTGCATCTGCCAATCCGTCCGTGTTTCTGTCCATCCGTCCGTACGTGCCTCTTTCTGACCATCCGTTCGTTCGAACGCACGCACGGATGTACACATGAATGGATGGACGGACGGATGCTTCACCCCACTCATCATCATTTGCTCCGTGGACATGGTGTGATTTTTTTGTGTGCGGTGTCTGTCCAAAAAGATATGTAACCTAACCTTACGGTACAGGCTCGTACGACAACGCGTATAGCTGAATTTATCTGTGACGCACCCTGTTAAATAAGTGCATTTATAGTAGAGAACAGAGGGGCTGGTTATCTCATATGCATGTTCTAGTATGGCGATGAGCTTTTTCCTTGATTGCTTTCGCCAACGGAGTTCGGACAAACAACTTCACCGTGGTGGGTGACTATTGTTGAATTCCAATGGCGGAGTCGGTGCAGCCGACCGACTTCGCGAGCGAGCACTCGACTCTGGCGTAGAGCAAATCCTCCAAATCCGCCATCGGAACACAACCCGCCCTGCTGGAGCAAGGCGGAAGCTGCCGCGTTACCCAGGATACCTTGCGTGCGGTCTTTTCCGCTGTCTGTTTCCCACGTGGTTTACCAGCATCGCCGCATCGTTCGTTGGCTTGTTCAGCACTATTCACCTGTGTGGAATGGATATCAGGCCAAGCGTGCAACAGCTATTGTCCACGATGTCTGCTGTCGCTATCGAGTAGCAGAAGCATTGCCGCACGCTTTGCCGAGGTAGCCGAGCCGTCCACGCCGTCCGCCATTATCAACACAACTCGCGTCGCGCCAGCCGCGCCCCTAAGCAGGCAAACGTCTCAAAGGAAATGCGTGACGCTGAGTTCCGGTCCACTCCACCGATTTCGGCGGAGCAGTTTTTCCTGCTCCACGGAGAGACTCCTGCTCCGAATCCCCTCCGGCTCTCTCATTGGAACTTTTGACTCTCGCTCTCACTCTGTCATTGGAACACACTTGCTCTGAAAGGAGCAGAAAAACTTGCTCCGACTCCGCCATTTATTTTATTTTTTTTATTTTCCCTCTGTACAGAGTAGTGAACCAGTTAGTATAGTACGTTCCTTTTTCATCTGTTTCTCTCCGCGAAGTTATGCTTTTTCATGCATTTTCCGGCAAGCTCTCAGGGATAGAAAACTCCTGCGCCGTCAGCACCAATGCGTCTCCTCGCACTTGAAATCACAACGTCGTTTTCACTTTTTTTTTCTTTGTACACGCGCACCAATTGCACGGTCGACGTCCTCGTGACGGAAAACAGTCTGAACCGGCCGTAGAGCGGGAAAGTATGAAAAAAAAAAGAATAAAAAAGGCGCGCGCGCGAAAGGCTCTAACGACGTGTCTGACGATTCACCATAAATATTGGGGGTTCCTCCCGAAGGCAGTGTGTTAAACTCCCGCATCGCCTCGCTGCGAATTCGAAACCGCCAACGGGCGGGTGTTGGTCGTAAAAAGAATGGCGAGCTACAGATCACTGCCGGCATGCATGCGAGGCCTGCGCGGAAGCCTGAACGACTGCGCGACGCTGAGCCATCCTCCTCCGCGCAAGCTCGATCGGGTGATCGACTTCTGGACTCCGCTTCAAGGGATATCAAAAATAAGCCTTAATTCATATTATGACGTCTCACATGCCTTGGTGAACCTGAGTGTAAGGGTTGAAAAAAAATGCGTGGTTTACGGCTGGTCACTACTTCATATTAAGATGAACGAAATTAAAGAGCTTACAGAAGGACGCATGCAAACATTGATTGAAGATCGCAACTCTGTGGGCGTGGAAAATGTATCGAATATGTTCGTCACGCTCTCCATATATCCATGCCTCTTCAGTGTTCTAAGGCGGTCTTCGCATATGTTGCAGGGTATACAATACACTAATATACAATAAGATGCAACACAATAGACTGTACTATATTACAAAAGAATACGAATTGATTTCCATGCGCACAACAGTTCTCGTGGGTGCCATTGGCTAAAGGCTGTTGCACAAAACTGCTTGACTGAAGCCATTGATCGGTAAAAGGCATACGTGATGGTTAAATAAAATTATACAAACATTGGTAGAAAATGAAATATGAAATCCCAAACGATACGGCAGAAACAATTTTTAAACGTGGTATAAATGATTACATGTCTAGAAATGCGCGAAAACAATGCGTACTGCTGTACCTGCTTCGTTGTCTGTGAAATGTTAAAACGCTATATACTTCAGCTGAACCAACAATCATGCGCGGCAATTACACGATTTGTACTGCCTAACAGCTCAACCGTGAACACTAGTGATAACAAGATTGTTTACGGTGATTGATTTCAGAATATCTAGCGCAAGTACACCAACGTCAGCAGAGCTGACAGCGCTCCGAACCGCGTAGACATTGGTTATTGACCAACCGACACACAAGTGGACTATATTTTGCGCCTCTCAGGTGGCACTGCAGTCTCTGCTATCAGCCTTGGGCCTCGGCCCGAAAGAATACTTGGTACTGGAGACTCCTGAGATAATACATCATATAAGTGAGAAAGGACATCAAGTCACAGCGGTTACTATCTGCAATGAATGCGTCGACCAAGCTTCCCGCTTAGTCCACTGAACAACGCTACATGGGAGCTTTGCTTGCCAAAGTGCCATGGCACAATGGAATCAGCCGTGCCGCAAGCATAGCCAATGTCACTCATTTTACCCAGCCTTAAGTCTTCAAGCCCCATAGGGGCTTCGCCTATAGTAGGCGCTACAGTTTTGTGTAGGTAACGCTTGGGTGTTGTCTTTGCCAATGCTTATGCGTTCTGCGTTGGGACGGCCGTCACCGCAGTCTAGTGCCACTGCAGCAATAAAGAAACAATGTGACATATTTCTTGCCACTTCGCACAATACAGTGCACAGCGACTAACCGTTTACATCACGTTCAACAAATATTTCCCCACCGACTAAAAGAACGATAAGGAGGAGAAAGGAAAGAAGTGAAAGACAGGGATGTCAACCAGGTGCCATTCTAGTTCGGTACCCTTCACTAGCGGGAAGGGGGGAGAGGATTAAAAGAGAAGACAGAGAGACGAGGTAAGGCAGGACGGTCAGGGTATGTGTGCGCCTGTCCATTACACGCTTGCGACCGGTTGCTTAATCCGGTCGATTAAAGAAAAAAAAAAAACCTAGCAATGCCTGCGTCGCTTGGCTGCCCTGCGACGCGTAGAGCTATGATCTGAGGATCTTTTCTGAAAAAGGTCAGTCATATAGTTTCCAGTGCTGGGTGGCAAACCGGATGCTAATATCTGGCTAACTTTCCGGCCTGCCTCTTCCTAGCTCCCCCTCTCTCTAAGGGACCCCAGCGAAAAAAAGGAAAGCTTCTGAAAAAATGTCTTAAGTCCTCGCATCTAAGATGACAGAAAGATACTGTTACGCGCCGACATTCGCAAGAGCCGAAGAAAAATGTCGTCCCGACCTCATCACTTGTAACCCGCCGTATGGGATACACGAACTGAGTCACGCGCATTTTCCATCTTCTAGGCGCATCCAGAAACGTGAG
Organism: Rhipicephalus microplus; assembly: GCF_043290135.1. Lineage (NCBI taxonomy): Eukaryota > Metazoa > Arthropoda > Arachnida > Ixodida > Ixodidae > Rhipicephalus > Rhipicephalus microplus. Next base: position 94,231,052 of record NC_134704.1, on the reverse strand, counting down.
AGCCCGAGTCATGTCACGGTGCAACGGCTGCCGAACTCTTCGATCATCTCCCACAGCACGCGCATCATCGCAGTGCGTCGCAGAAGCATTTGACTTTATTTGATTTGTTGTTGTTGTTCATTTGCTTAGGAGCGGTTAAACGCGGACTGCAACGAAATGCATAGCACGCCGTGAGAACCGTCTCTGCCGGCTAGAGCACACATATGGCTGGCTATTCGTCTGTAGATATTAGTTGCACGACATGCTATAAAGTGTAATAGAATTGCGAGCAATATTTTGCTTGCTATAGCTTATGGCTGTGGCTTAGATGATCGAATGCGAATGAGATATCAGAATTTGGCGCGTATTTCGAGTTAGTGAGTGCATTGTCAGATAGTTCAACAAGACACGTTTGCGTTCCAGTGTAAATTCGTCCCACGAGGGCATAACAAAGTCATGGTTATTAAATAAGTGCAGAAGTGTGTGAGCAAAAATTTTTCTCAAGTTTCATGGAGCTGACTATCTCAACACTGGAACTAATCTTGAAATGCTTTCCAGGAAGGCGTGACTTCGGGACCCGTCGGATTTATGCCAGCAATCGCAAACACATGCTACACAGAGCATGGGTGGATGCTAATTAACTTGTGTTACATCCTCTCCCTGCGGGTGACAAGGTTGTTATCCCTGGCTGCCCCACCGTGGTGGTCTAGTCGCTAATAAGGCACTCGGCTGCTGATCCGCAGGTCGCGGGTTCAAATCCCGGCTGCGGCGGCTGCATTTCCGATGAAGGCGGAAATGTTGTAGGCCCGTGTGCTCAGATACTGGTGCACGTTAAAGAACCCCAGGTGGTCGAAGTCTCTCATAATCATATGGTGGTTTTGGGACGTTAAACCTCACATATCATTATGTTCTCGCTGGCTTTCTCGAAAGCTCTGCATTTTCACCTACTCATCCATTTACGTGTCTTGGTTACGTTTTCCGCGTTTACTTAAAATTAGGTTGTGCGTAGCCCCCGAAATGCTCTTTTTCCTCACCGCTCTCCTGTTCGTGTAACGCTCTGTGTATTTGTTGAAATCGAGTAAGATAATGACGTATTATTTATTGTAACGGTGTACACATTCACCGTAATTTGTCAAATGTACAAACTTGGGTAATTCACCTCTGGCAGTAGGATTGGAGGGCTACGCGCTAAAATCGACCGTAGAAGGGTCGTCAAAACTAGAAAAAAAATTACAGGCGCACAACAGCTGCCAAAGCATGTCTCGACCACTTTGAGCCTTTGACACGAAGGATGAAATCCGATATGCACTCGCAGCATTACTCCGCTGTTTTTTTGCAGAGTTTTGGTGGCACGCGATCCGTTGAGGGGCTCGTTTGCGAAATTGATGGATGAGCTTCGAGCCCGCATCTTATTGTATTTTGTTCTTCTGTGTCGTTTCAGCGACGGACATGGAGATGTACGTAGGCGAGGGCCGCGAGTGCGTCAACTGTGGCGCCATCTCGACGCCCCTGTGGCGCCGGGACGGCACGGGCCACTACCTCTGCAACGCGTGCGGACTCTACAACAAGATGAACGGCGCCAACAGGCCGGTCGCCAAGACGCCCCGACGAGTGGTGAGCAGGCTGGTGAGCAGGCTGGCTCGCTCCTTCTCTCTATCCTCTGCACGTGTTACACGACTGTTTTGGTTGTGCTTCAACGACGACGACGACGACGACAACAACAACAATAGTAACATGGTCCGCAGGGTGAAAAGTTCTTTGGTTAAACGGAACTTTTACAAGGAGTCACGCCTTAACTTATGCGTTCCATAAAGACTGCTTTAAAGTGAAAGCCGTCATTATATATTATTTACTTCCCCCTTTAAATAGATTGTATTGGTCGTACATTACACGCGTTAAAGAACGCCAGATAGTCAAAACTTCAGGCGCCTTTCCCCACAGCATCCCTCATTATCATATCGTGATAGTGGGACGGAAAATCTCGACAGTTGTTATATTACCGTAAATGAAATAAATATTTTGATCAATTTATAGAATTCTTTTTCCGTGTTCTTCATGTCAAAAGCTGTTGCAAACAGCTCGAAAGTGACTGAAGGAAAAGTAATAGATAGAGGCGGCCTGTTAGCTTGGATATATATTGATGCAAAACGATATCGTTAAAATGAATACAAATGATAAGATGAAGACAGGACATGCACTGCACTCAAAACTAAAGTTTTTATTAAAAAAAAAGATGCCCTTAATATGCAGCCAACATCGTCACACAAGAAATTGTCGCAGAAGGTGCGAAGCAAACCACATCAAGAGGAAGGAGCAGGAGGGACATAGCCTTGAAACATACAGAGCGATAAACACACAATGAATAGACACAATGACACACACGCGGGGGGGGGGGGGGGGGAGCTTTACACATGCCTGACTGACGCATTTATCCTTTGATTTGCGAATGTTGAAAACTTCAAATAGTTATCGTGTTAAATTATGATGGTGTCAAAATAGTGTGGCAGTATCGGTAAAATTGGGACAAAATTCACAAGAAAGACAATGGTTAGGAAAGGGATAGATGACAGCATTAGAGGAAAAGAGCCATCGTCGATTTTGTGCATCAAAAGGGTGTTTTTACAATAAAAACTTTAGTTGTGAGTATGGTGCAAGTCGTGTCTTCATATCGTCCTTTGTATTCGTTCAAGCGATGTCATTTTCCACCGATCTGCGCGAAGGCTCTTTATGACGGCACAAAAGTCAGTTTGCAGAGAAATAAAGGCAGTGTATAAGCGCATATTGTGTGTAGTAGTAAAACATGTTAGAAATGTTTTGTGCCTAACAGTGGTCGTTGCACAGTTAGAAAATTGTAAAAAGCAGCGATCAGTGCAACTCTGTCTCAAATGCTTGAAATTCCCTATTACTATCTGGTATAATATAGAAACGAAAAAAAAGTAACTATTCTTAGATATTTTCATCAAAGATTCGCAGTGACAGTTTCAGATGCGCGTGAACGTACGCGGTGCCGTTCAGATTCAGCGCTGGACACGAAAAAAATTTCAAAGGTTGCCTGTGCCTCCACCACCCGTGTTCTAATGAGGTCACAGTTGGTCATCTTATACTTCCATAGCTTCCTGTCACCCTCTATCCCCAGGCAAAATGGGTTATGCGTCATACCATACCTAAATGTCGGTTTCCATTCTGAACATTGTAAAAGAATGTCAAGTTTTTCAATTCACCTTCTCATCAACCCACCTTGGCTGACAGGGCTGCTACTATGGTCGCGCTGGTTACGCAAGAATTGCCGCCATTACAGACTTGTCAACACGGAGGTATCAGGTGTGTGGTGTAGGACACAGAGTTTGCTACAATAATTATTAGAGGGAAAAGTGGCGCCATGATTTTTGAACCACCACGGCAATGACGGGCAGTTCACGAATTTTAACGTGATAGCGTCAAAGAGCTCGTGTCGCAGAAAACCTGTCGCCGGTGTCGGCCCTATTGGTTGTGAGCGAAAAATCGTCTGTGCGTCTGTGACCAAAAAAATCGAGGTGCCGATATATAGCCGCGGGAGGCCGCTACTTGTCCACGTGGGTGCGCGTGATCACACTGGAAAAGGCCACGCATTCGAAGAAAAAAAAAGTGGTCAAGGTCGCGAGGCACAATAGTTTCTTTGCCCTGCTCCCCTCCATGCTTAGCTTCCAGCGCTTTCGTCGGGACGAGCGAAGAGATGATGCAATTGCAACATGCGACAAACCTTTGTAACTCCACTCGCACTGGACGGATTCTTAAAATTTTTGCGCCGCTGAATTCGCTAGGCAATTAGCTCTTCTATTGAATTTATTCCATGGTTACACGAAAAAGTGTTTCAGGGCCCTTTAACGCATTTTGTTCGACAGGTGTTACGACGAAAACGAGCCCATACGGCGATAATAGCGCGCGCTGGTCCAATCTACTGTTTGCGTGTTTGTGTGCGTGCGTGAGTATGTAAAACATATGAATAAGTATGCACTTGGTGGTTGAAAGGTGTGGTAGGGGCCGGATTTCGCTACCGCGTTCAACTCTTAAAAGCGAAGCTTGAGGGTCCCCCAATGTTTGCTTGTTTTCCCATTTGTGACATCAAATGCGCTCGTGCTTTTGCTTATTGTCATGTTCTTTGCTTCGAGTAACAAAAATGTCTTATTGTGAACTGCGTCCGATAGTTCAAATCTAAGTAAAATCGAAGCCACTTGAGGTAAATCGAGGATTTGAATTTGTCAACCTATGAGTCAAAAGGGTGGAAACAGCCGAACTTTGTGTTGTAACAAATCGGCTGCAGGCGACACCGAGTCACATGGAGCCTAAAGAAGCAAGCTGGGACAACTCTGTGTACTAACCATACTTCCCATGATGGAATAAGTGCCGTACGTTTCAGCTCCCGTAGAAACTGTCAGTATTCCCTCTAGCGCACTCTAATAAAACTCTATGGCGTATACCCCCGTATTCGAAATGTCTAAGAAGATAATTCTTCGCTATAGCCAAGAGTGCCTACTGAGCATGCGCGCCCGTCGGCACGTTTGCGGAAGCCACGAAGCTGACAAGCGCTCCACGAAGGCGGCTCTGTATACGCTGTCCAAACACTTCGCGGGCGCGGCTTGCGTGTGTAACCGAATCCATTGGCGGCCCGCACAACAGTTTGTCTTTGTTCCGAGCCGACCCGCCGTGAGTGATGACGTCGGCCGACGCGAGGCTCGCGTTGAGCCGATTCGTTATTATCTTGTCTCCCGCTAGCGGCCATCTGTTATGAACGCGCTATCGCGCTGTTCCCCGTCTGCGAGTCGATTTGTCCAAGTTTATTCTTGCCATTAGGGCGAACGGCCTCGTTAAAAGCACTCGCTTCTCGTCTAATCGTCGCACGCTGATAGGCGCGATAGAGATGTGGCATCGGAGGAGCACAAGTGCTTTCCCATGCGAGGTCGATTTTGTAGCGGCCCGCGCTTAATTAAAGCTGCGCTAGGCGTTACTAGGGCTTATCCGAAACTATTTGAGTACTATGTTACACGACTTCAGTTCCGGTTGTGTTGGTTAGGGTTTACATAAGTGATACGCTAACTGAGGTAATTCATTAGGGCGCACCGAAATTGCGATGCGGTCAACTTGTAGTATATTGTTTCGGAATGAAGTTATGCTATGCACTAGGCGCGCACTTAAATCTGCCCTTGGCGTTACCATAGCTTATCTCACTCTTTCAGTACTACGTTACACTTGTTGGTTAGGATTTAGATAAGTGATACGCTAATTAAGACAATTCATTAGAGCACCTCAAAATTTTTCAATCGACAACCTTTAATATAAGGCTCTGGAATCAAATTACGTTATGCAAGAGGAAAAATAACTGTACACAATAAACTTGCATTGTATTGCTTGAAAGAAGAAGGTCGCGCCAAACTAAAAGCAATATTCGCAAACATTCGTTGGCGTAGAAATATTTCAATGAAATGTTGCAACTGCATTGCAGTGTGTTCATAAGAATACTTACTTTTATAGCAGCGTTAGGTTGGCTACTTTTAAGTGCACACTAAGGCCCGTATTCACAAACCAACCTCAACCTTTCCTCCAGTTTTCCTTATCGGTTTTATACTTTTAGAGCTCGTAATAAACAAATTGGACCAGTATTTATAAACTAGCCTTGTCCTTATCTTTTGCCCTGTTATCATTTTTGTGCTTTTATAACGCGTGAAGAGTGTAAAGGAAGTTGAGGAAAACGTGAGGTAAGGCCGAGGTTGGTTTGTGAATACGAGCCTAAGAAACCGTGCGTGGTATATCACAACAGTGCGAAATTATTCTGGTCTTATTCATTAAGATCTGAAGAGTTTCCTGGTGGTGATATTATTAAAAACTTCTTCAGAATTGATGAGAGCTTACAGGACCCTTCAGCTTCACCCTCAAGGGTAGAACGCGATTGCGTAATCAAAGCCAGTGCGCACCGATTTCTCAACTGCTATAGGCTGTCTTCGGTTCTCGGCGCATGCCGCCTCTGTCCCACTTAAATATCGTCGCTAAATTCAGAGACAGATTCTTGGGCTAGTTAGTGATTGAGAATTAACATATTTGCACAGCGCTAGAGTGCGAGTAGTTACGGCGTAACTACGGAAGAAGAGAGAGGGACAGAAAAGAGCCCCTTCAGCGCTCTCTTATGTCCTTGTCTCTCTTTCCGTAGTTACTCCGTAAGTACTAGTAGTCTTGCGCTGGGCGAATATGTTCAATTCTGAGAATGTCGACGATCTTTGACGCTCGGTGAGAACGCAATACGACTTAATTGATTACGTTATATTGTCACAAGAAATCATTGACGATGTCACGCGATAATGTCACGCGACGTTGTCGCCTCAGTCTCGTGATGCATCGTCCTTGTCAAACACCCCAGTTCCACGGAGTGCCTCAGCGTGTAAGGCAAATAAAAAATGGCAGCATATCCACGGAGTGAATGATGGAGAGTGGGGTGAAGCGTTCGTTTGTTCTTGCTTCAGTTAATCCGTCCATCTGTCTGTGCGACCGTCCGTGCGTCCATCCGTCCGTCCGTCCGTCCGTCCGTCCGTCCGTCCGTCCGTCCGTCTGTCGATCTATGCGTCCATCCTTCCATCCATCCGTGCATCCGTCCGTGCATCTATCTGTCTTTATGTCCATCCATTCATGCGTTCGTCCATCTAGTTAACACTCCAAGTAGCGCCATGTCGCATCTTTTTATTATATTCAGCATATAGAAGTACTGCCATTCAGCAAGCATTACCAGGACTAAACGAGAGGTGGCACTCACGCACTCTCTTACAGCCTGTGCTTCGTGTCTACTTCCGACCTTTCACCGCACTCTCTAGTTCATAGCTATATACTAGTCCACTATGCTCATGGCACTGCAGCCCAACCCTCGCTAAAGCTTGCTAAAACCATTGAGATGCTAAAACCAAGAAAGTTAAGCCCAGCGAGTCTAACGAGGCAGTCCTTTCTGGTATTGTAGCGCTCTAAGTGCATCCTTCTGATACTAGTTTCTTTTAATAAACATCAATTTCAAGATAAATTTTATTAGAGAATAAGTCGTCAATACTCTTCTCTGTAGGTTATTCCATCAGAAACAACTATCTTTTAATTTTTTATCAACGTGCACGGGTTTCCTCCTCAATTGAAAAGGGTGCGCGCGTGCCGTTCCCCTAGTCCGGCCGTGGAGGGGGCTACCTACTACTACGACTACTACATACATCGCCGACACACGACACACGGCATAGGAAGCTTCGCCCCCAAAAAGTCGCATGCACAAGCCACGCGCTTCTTGCTTGTGGTGTTATTGTGGCTTAAAATGCTTTGCCTCCGACTTGTCTTTGGCGAATACGTAAGGTACCCCGTTATTTTTTGTTTATGAGATCTTGTATGCAGTTTGGGTTATGTGTAAATCGTAGATTGTGTTCTGTGGATGACAGTATAGGACGAGAAAGAGAGATTGTGTAAGAAAGGAGAGCGATTAAGCAGAGAGTTCTGGCTGAGTATCTGGTTGGAGCTACTAATTAACAAATTGATGAGTGGTTCGTGTACGAAATTAGATTATTTGTACAGAGGCAAAATATTAGAGGTTAACTCTCACGCTTACGGGTAATGAAGTTGGTCTGTTTTTGCGATATATTATTCATCTATATGTTTGCCCGAACGAGGTGTGAAGGCACACTTCTTTGAATATTTTTTAGTTTGGTTGTGTACCATATCAACACTAGGGTCGTTAATTTTGCCACCATAAGTTTTTAAATAAGACTGAATATCAAGGCCAAAGTTTTATTTTTAAATTTAACGCCGAAACCTGCAGGAGTGGCGTTACGGTTTTCAGAGTGTACTTGTCTCATTTTGGAGACATTGACTCTACGAAATTGCCAGAAACGTGGTATAGTAAGTCGATCGCCCCCTCCCCCCCCCCCCCTGAGCTCAATGAACTTCATTTTTGCCGATTAGGAAATAGGGCGGACCCAGTATGTGCCGTGAACATCTATGACATCATTGCATTTGGTGCGGAAACATAGAGGGTGTCACCAGCCGCATTTTATTTTTGCGGGTTTTCTCGCTTACTAAGCGCCATCTCGTGGCAAGTGTGCTGATTTTCGAATATTGAAAGAGGAAGTTACTTTTAAAAGCCAGGCAGATGATTTGGCAGACAGCCTTATTTTATGGCCTGAGAGGCTAAGCAGTGGGCCTACCAGGTAGGCCTACTCAGCCGTCGGATAGTCCTCATGTCAGAACAGAGAGGCTGTGCTCGTTCACAGGCCCTCTGGGTAGCCTGGAGCGGGACGTCTTGTCTGGGGTTCGTGACGGCCGTCGCCAAGTCTTCTGTTTTAAAGTCCTGTAACGCACGGCACTGCCAGAGTGTGTGACGTTAACAGAAGAATTCTGAACCACAATTTGAATAGTGCACCGGAATTAAATACTGCTGTATATTCTCCCTGAAACATTGTTTTTTTTTCTTCTTTCGTTCAGTCTGCAGCGCGGCGAGCGGGCCTGGTCTGTTCCAACTGCGGCACAAGCATGACGTCACTGTGGAGGAGGAACAACAGTGGCGAGCCTGTGTGCAACGCCTGCGGCCTCTACTTCCGACTTCACGGGGTACGTGCACACCATTTACCAGAAGTGGCGAGGTTGCTTTGAAAACGTATTTAAATTACGTTACAAATCACAGCTGGATGAAAATAAGGACATTACTATTACTTCTTGAGACCATTTTCTGTACAGAAGGTTCTAGTACTTTGGACGTGGACCTCGATGGCACAGAAAGCAACTATAAAGCGCTATTGAAGTACTTGAACTGAACAAACCGCCTCTAGACTATAGATGTACTCCCCCACGTGTGCTCGAGATTCTATGCATCTTTCTTCCTTTTTTTTCCTTCTATCTCTTCCTCCCTTTATCCCTTTTCCAAGTGCAGGGTAGCAGACCGGCCATGCGTCTGCTTGACGTTCCTGCATTTCTTTGGATGTCTCTCTCTCTCTCTCCTGGAAAGTCATGTTTTGAAATACAGCAGACATCCAGTATTCCGTCACCGATGATCACTTATCCAGCGTATCGTGATCCGCCGTTTAATAAGTGAGAGGTACCGCGAGGTGAGGCTTCGAATCAATTTCGCAACTACGCAGACGTCAATATGGCTTACTGCGTGTGCACGTGCGCGCATCAGTACGAGTATAGTTCAGTGCAGTGGCGGCTGGCAACCTAGAGGTTCTTTATTTTACCCTCGCCCTTTCTAAAGCTGACTGCTGACATAACATCCGATACAAATGAGTAAATCTACTTAACCACGTATAATACTATAACACTTGCGCACATCCTATGCGGCGATGTTCGGGGGCGAAGGGTGAGGGAAGGACTTTCTCTCTACAGTGCAGCTGTTCTCGCTGCGTCGCGCGTTAGTCGCATGGCCATTTGAATCGTGCAGAGCGCATTCGTGGGGCGTGTAGTTACTAGCGCGAGCCAAATCAAGTAAAGATGACAAAAAAAAGAAAAAGTTGAGGCCACGCATGAAAAGCGATCTAGCGCATTTCGGTTTCGCCAGACCGGGTGTGCGCGCATTTGACGCGAGCGACGAGACGAGGTGACGTTATCTGGCCGGGCGAGCTGGCCGCGAACCTTGGGGGGGCCTGCTCTCGGTTTTGAACCGACCAGAAGCCGAGTCATCTAAGCAACAGCAGCAAGGAAGGGACAACCCCCTCCCCCTTGAGAGACTTTAGCGATAACCCGGAGCGTCAAGATTTTGATCATAACCGCATGCTCCTGAGTAAGGCCGCCGCATCTAGGGTGTCTCTGACGCCAACGTGTCGCCGAGAAGCTTGGTGTTTGCGTGTCGTTTTCTTATTTTGGAAGCGAGCTTTGTGAAACTACTGCGTTCATCGTAAGAGCCTGGGTACGCAGCTATGGGCGGAGCCTTCAGGCACTAGGCTAGGGAGTATCACCACAGAACACCTATACACTACCACTTGCATCACGTGGTCCATACAGAGTTAGTCCTTATAACCTAAAACGTAGGTGGTCACGCTTACTTCTTCGGCAAAAAACGCAGCCATGTCGCCTATGTCCGCCCTTATACGCAATAACGTTCCACCGCTATCCCTGAGAGCAACGGTTGCTCCCCCGCCAAACACAAGGTGGCTCACACGAGGTCTGTGAAGCGAACAATATAATCGAAACTACCGATGATAAGCGTTGGCAGCATTTTGTCTTGGGAAGTGCAAACCTGTGTGGCATTGCGTTAGGCGAGAAGGGGGTGGGCGGCATAACTTTGTCAACGACCGTGCTACCTATACTGCATCGATTTTCAACTGCCAGGGTTGTGGGATGACAAAATTTTTTCGCTGCGCCTTCCCTCCCCATAACGTGATGCATGAGGCTGGCAATGCTCCCGCCCTCCCGGAGTCACAGCGTCTCCCGGCCTCTTACGTCAATGTATAGGGCTGATTTGGCGCCCCCCCCCCCCCCCTGCTAATAGAAATGGCCACCTCTCCTGTCCCACCCCTCCCCCATGCGCACGCCTATGAGGGAGTCCGCGTTATCGGTAATCACCTTTAGCCTCGAGAAGTTGGAGGCCTTAAAGCTTTAGGATGCCTGGGTGACATCATGGCGTCGAGTCTTCGACGCCCGCCGTTGCGCGTCTATATTACTCGCGCCTGCTTAGAACTCTGTTCCGTTCTTTGCATTCTCTTCTTGATCGTCTCAAGCAACAGAAGAACGACGAAAACAGCATCGATAATGTTCTTGGTTAAACAATAAAAAAATGACGTTTACTTTTGCTTCTGCAACGCGCTCGGTTGTACGAAAATTGACATCAGCTTCGCGTCCCGCTGCAGAATCTGTTTCATTCCCGGCAGCCAACGGTGGCGGAACGTAGATGCAGCGAAATTATTACCGCATGATGACGATGTGGTTTCTACCTGCAAGATATGAGGCTGTCACTCTCACTGGGGTCAATTGTACCGCACGCATCAGCGTATCTGCGGACAGCGTTTTCGCCGGTGTGCTAAGCACCGCACACGCACGCACTACGAGTCTCGCAAAATATTTCGAATGCTCTCACCCTAGAATGTCCCCGCAGCAGTTGTGTCAGTTTCTTAGCAAACTTGCTCGGCCAGCTTGTTCTTTATCTTCATGTTTTTTTCCTCGCGACAATTACGGTGCTTTTGTTCACCAAAATGAGGTTAGGTGTGGTTGTGGTTAAGCGTGGAAGTTCTCATTGATCTTGAATTGCATCATTGTGCAGCATTGTATATAGCTGCTTTACACTTGTATCAGCAACACCTTTGATAGCCACCTCGTAAATTGGTTTAATGTCCTTACCCTTGAGCATCATCTGGTAGGTCGACATGACTTGCGAGACCAGTCGTCGCCTCAGTGAGGTGAAAGATAATCATTATGCTGGCGACGTCACAAGCTGCGTGTGTGTGCCATCGAAACAGTTCATTTCGATCATGGCGTTTGTTTCGAAAAACTTCATATCTACGGTGCTCACACCAGAAGTTTGCTTACCGTTTGGGACACGGTAGTAGATTTAACCAGTATTTCACGTAAATTAGAGTTTACGACTTGATAATACCTCGTGAATGTCGAGAAGAAATCCGTGCCTATGTTCCGAGTAAATGGGCATTTCGGCATACCCGAAACCCTGGTGTGCGCGGCTGTATTATTTTGTTTAATTTCCGAATATCTGTTTATGACAAAGTAATTCATACCAAGTCTCCCGTGTAGAAAGTTCAATTCTGTCAAATCACCTAGATTTTTTGTAGAGGCAGACGTGACTTTCATGGTACACCACCACGGAGTGAGCTGAGACATTCCGAATTTTTTATCACCCGTGTTTTCAACTTGAAGTCTATGCCTAGTCATATTCAACCACTTACCGTTACTTCATGGCACTAGTTTTTTGTAGTATGCAGTGAAATTTTCATAGCACTAATTTTTTTGGAGTATGCCGTGAAGAAAAGAAAAGTCTTGCTCTCCTGCCTCACGATTTTCACTGTGATTCTCCCATTCAGACGGGAGTTTGCTTATCATCAGCTATATTATCAAATATTTCTGCAGTTTATTAACTTTCACTAGTTATGGAACCTTCAACCTAGAACCTTGAAATATTTGCGTCACGAAATCGAGGATTAATAACTACCATATCGCTAAAGCGCGGGCACACAACGGGCGCACACAAGGGCGAAAAGCGACGGTGGACCAGGCGAGTCCTTGCCGTGACGTCACGCCGCTACGATGGCGGTGGCGCCAGTGTTCGTTCTCGGGGCTTATAGGTCGGCGAACTTACTCGTGAACCGACTCACTCGGAATGACTCAGACCGAGCTGTGAGTCGGAGTCTGAGTTAGTCCGGATGAATAATATTTTTAGTGAGTTAGAGTCCGAGTGAGTCCGGTTGAAGAACATTTTCGTGAGAGTCAGTCCGGGTGAGTCCAGCTCGAGGAAACATTGGTGAGTCTGAGTCCTTGCGTTTCTAAAACACAACACATATTTATTGAGAGCTGCACTTACATTCTCGTTCACCTTACTACAAATCCACATGTAAATAAACAGCAGCACACAAACCTGGGGCGCCATTTTCAACGTACCCGCTTAGCGGACATATCCACTTCAGTGAATTGCATTCGCTTACTTAAAAAAAAAAAAAGCGGGGAGCAGTGACGTCAAGGTGCTCCTGGCCAAGTCAACGCACCGAACCCGCCAGCGAATTCGCAGCGTCAAGAAAAAGTGGACCTAATCTACGGTAACAGGACACTTAAACAAACTTCACAAGTCTGACCTTAAGTAAGAGCTTGTTGACATATTGGAGCACGATGCAGCGAATGTGTACCGACCTTCCAAGTGTTTCAGGTGTGCGGCCGCGTTAGGCCTAAGTCAAGGGCTAACCGGATTAGAGTTTCTTCAGGGCCTCCGAGATGTGTGTCCAAAAGCAGCCCACTGGAGGTCACAATTCGTTCACGTGAAAGGCATTCTCCCCTCTCACTTCCGTTGAGAGTTGTGAAACTTTCGTGACGTCAAAATGACATTGTGGATAGAAGGACTGGCCACAGGAGGCGTGCTGCTCGCAGAGCTCCAGCCAATCTGTGGAGCATTGTCCTCCGCAGGGTGGGTACATAGCAAATAGCTCCACCTGGGGTACAGGCGTTTACTGAAATACCAAACGTTTTACTCGGCCAATGCGACAGCAGTCGCATTGAAAAGAACCAGAGTACATGTTCGATACACAGGGAGACCATAGTTGTCGCTCCACATTTTTCTTTAAATGTTTTATGAGAAGTTACTGGATGCAATGTTTACTACCCACAAGAAAACCTTACTACATTTTGCTACTACAAGTTGTCATTACAGCTTCAAATGACTACCCTGAGAGACAACCAGGAGCCAACATACTCAAAACAATGTCCAAGTTCCCAGCCTTCCTGCCCGTCTGAATGAACTCACTCGTAGTAGGTGCCCCCACTCCAGGGGCGGCGCCAGAGGGGGGCAAGGGTGGGCTGGAGCCCCCCCCCAAAATTCTCGCCTGCCCCCCCCTATGCCCACCCAAGTGCCCGGAAGCATATATTGAAAACCTAGTAGGAGCAGAGCTAGCTTGCCCCCCCCCCCCCCGGAGGAACTCACTTTTCGTGGTTGCCCCCCCCCCCCCCCCCAGTAAAAACATCCTGGCGCCGCCCCTGCCCCACTCCAGTACAAATTAAAAAATAAATAAAATCTGACGTCGTTATTGTGCACTGCCAAATATCCTGACACCAGCCTTATACCCAGCCAACATATTTCATACGTATGCTGCATAGGCGAACGTGTCCTTTATCAAACAGGCTCAAGTTGCAGTGAAGGGACAGCTGCCGAGTGTGAAGTTCGGATATGAATCCGCGTCCATTCGCGCAATTCTCATCTATGCACACAGAGCAGTAGCCGGGCTCCCTGCGTCTCAACAAATCCTCGTCTTCTCGTATATACGGACTAAGCTCATGAACGCCCTTAATAAGGCAGATAACGGCGGTCCTCCTTATCTCAAGCAGAAGCGTGCGATGCTATTTAATATCGCGCTCCCCTTGCACGCTGTCGCCTTTTATCTGCCGGTCTCGCCTTTCGCACATCGCCTCTGACCGGCTCCCGAATCCATGGTACGGTGACTTCGCGTGCTTCAGCCCCTGGTTTAGTGGCGCCTTATAGCCTGCGCCGACGGACGCCTCCATAACAACATTGTTCGTATCAATTTTTCCTTGGTTGCCCCCAATATTTACTATTTTCTCTATTTCTTCTTTCGCACTTTAATCCGTAAGCGTATAAGGTCAAAGGGAAGTGGTTTACGGGTGCTGTACAAGGCGCCCATTTCTAGCAACACATTTTCTTCACGATCGCATTGGTGGCTCTGGCATTATCGTTTGCGGTATACTCACGCTGTAGCTGGTCTGTTTTTATTTACCGGACTACAATCAAGTATACAAGTTATATGAAAATAAGATGTTGCTTGCCGAACAATGTGGGATGAAAACATGTAACTCCATAGAAGGGCTTCAGCCTTCCCTGCGATGTTCGGGCTGTTTAAAGACCACTGAAGTACTAGAACATGTTCATCATCTGTTTAAAATGCACCGATTGATGAAGAATTTCATTGTAGCCCTTCACTGCGTGGTTCTCAAAGTAATTGAAAATCTCAGCATTTCTGTCCTAATGTACGTAGGGGCAGTCTTCGATGTCATGAACAGAGTCGTCGTCGAGCAGTTGCTACCGAAGCGATAGCCGCGGTAGTAGCCCAGTCGCACAAGTGTAGCGCTGTAGTTCAGTTTAGATTCCCGGCAACTGCAGCCGCGACTTCGATGGAGGCATGCATGTGTGCACATATTTAGAGAGAGAGTACGGGAAAGACGCGTAAGTTAACTAGACTGTCAAGTATACTAGCCCACACGCAGGGGGGGGGGGGTAAGATCAGGGGTAAGAGAGAGAACATACACTTGCCGCACGCCCTATTCCTCAAAGTGTGGCAGCTTGGGCTAGTTGGTATGGCATGACGATAGTTATAGCGGGAGAACAAAACGACGACACAGACACAGAGCACACAGCACAGAGATGAGCGCACCCGAGTCATTGTCGAGGCCGCGCAGATGGCACGCGAACAGGTGCCTTGTATTAGCAAGCCCTCCGTGGCTCTGTCCGAGAAGGAACTCACGATCCTCGAAGGTTTCGGCGCGCGTAAGTAGTTATATTATCTTCACTTTTCTCTTTCGTTTTCTTATAAAGTTTTCTTTGACGTTTTTTTGTGCTTTTGTTTCTTGTCTTTGTTTTTCTCTTACTCATGTTCTGCTCTTTGTGCCATATGGTTTTTTATCACATGGTTACTGTCTCCTCTATATATTTTCGTGCTCTGCGCAATAAACTCAGTTGGAAGTTAGCGCTCGTGTCTTTCGTGTCCTTCTTGTCTCGGTGTCATCGTTTTGTTCTCGCGCTATAACTATCGTCATGCTATTCCTCAAGTCTCGACAGCGACCCTGTGGGTAGAGGCGCCTGAACGCGCTGGCGCCTAACCAATTACGAAGAGGCAAATAAGTGACGTATGCAGAGGGGCAGAGGTGCGGGAGGAATCGAGAAGGGAACTAGAGAGTGAGAAAGGGTTCATCAAAGCAGAGTTAAAAAGAAAACGGCCTTGAGGTATCGTGTGAACGCGGGGATCTCTTTTCCCGAGAAGTGGAGGCTGCTGTGGGGGAAATAAACGAGACCCCTTAGGAGGTCTGGAAGGGAAAAAAAAGAAGAGAATAAAAAAAAATGCCCCGGAGGGCAAAGTATGTGGCGAGACGCTCGTGTCGGACGTGTCCGCTTCGGTTTCAGTATGGCCGCCGCGTCGAGCCGGACGGGCCACGCGAGGTCAAGCGTGGCGCCGCGTCGCCGTGTGCGTGGCCGTCGCGTGACCAGGCGCATAACACGTTGGTGTTGCCAACTAAAATTTAAAAAAAAAGACGCGTAGAGAGAGAGAGAGACAGAGAAAGAGCACTTTGCGGCTTCTTTCGTCAACTGCTCGCGAGGCGTAAACATATTTGGGGAGACACTCGAGAAGCGGCAGCAGCCTGGGGCAGAGCGACATGCGCGTGCTATGTCGTGTTGACAAGTGACGAGGAGGGATGAGTAGGGGCTCGCCACAGGTCCACCTGTCCCACAGGGCGGCACTGGTGACGGAGCGTTTTTTCGTTTTTTTTTGTTTTTCTTGTAAGGATTGTGGGGAGATTCCCGCTGTACGGCCTCAATGCGATCGCTATGCGCTGGAGGCTGCATACATGTGATACAGCCATTCGAACTTCATTTGAGATAATTATACGTGTCTTTAGATTGAGATCACAGGCACGGTCGCAGCATATACAGTCAATTTAACTTCGGTGGACAGAATAACACATCACTGTAGACATAACTGTAACGATAACCGCGGTCGTAGCATCGCGGAGCTGAGTACGTGGGTTGGACTCTCGGGCACAGTGGCCACATTTCGATTCGGTCAAAATGCAAAGATCATCCCTGCACTTTAATTTGCGTTCACACTGAGGAATCCAGGGTAACCAAGATAAATAGAAAATTGGTTGTCAATTCCTTTAAACCATTACATGTCACCCATCACTCGTTGTAACATCCAAGCTGCGTCGTTTCGTCAGTGACGCATATTCTCTTATTGTTCAAAGACTCGGAGCGCAGTACAGTCTGAAAAATGAAAACTGAAAATACTTAGTTGGTTGGAGTACCATGCACAAGCCTGATGTGCATAGTATTCCTGAAGGCATGTCGAGATCGACGCGCGCACGAGCAAGCACTACGCTCTTTACCAACACTAAAAAAAAAAGTAAGGGACCCTGACCCTTGACTTAAATGTCTGGTACATCGGCGTTATTGTGCTTTATTGTATTCTTGTGTTAACTTGTGTTTCCTTGCTCTCTCGAAGTGGATCTCAGAAACATGGCCTGTCTCGAGATATTCTTACACCTGTTCTTTCAATCAACTAATTCTGTAATGAAGCCAGTGGGCACGGGGCTCGAGCGAGAGAAAAGAGGAAGACGATGGCCTGGGATCGGTCACCATGCTTCGAGTTGGCCCTTGCTGTAAATAAACCAGTGCTTTGTCGGGTGAGCTTCCGCTCGCAAAACATCCCCTTTGGAATTCAATTAATTTTCGTTCACTATATTGACGACTGATTGACTCTTATCTTAAGTAAACCTTTACTCCGGTATAGTGTGTATCCAATATAACTTTTTACCAGTACCATATAAATTGTACTAGTTAGAATTTTTAGATTACATTATCAAATGTTCGGAGGGGGGGGGGGGTCCATTTGTATGCATGCATTTCAAAGTTGGTGTCGGCGTTAAAGTCGGCGGGAGTGAGTACAAATCCAGTTCAAAGGCTTCATTGGCTGTGTCCTTCATGCTTTAAGAGTTTAATTTTTTTTTAGTTCACACGGCGTACTATTTCAGATGTGTTGACACTGCGTTCAGGACGCCATGAAACTATTTTTGTGTTTCTGGCGCGCTCAGGCATAAGCTCTAGTTGGGAATAGGCTGTCAAATTAGGCAGTAATTATTTATCAGGCTTGTGTTTATTCTATCTTTCTACTAGTTATTTCCTGTACAAGTGTACAAGCCGTGTTTAAGAAGAAGCGTGAACAGTTGCGCTCTTTTGTGCGTATGTTTGTGCGGAACGTTCGTATGGGAGGGGAAGAAGAGAGCAAGATGGTTCAGGGAACGAACCGGGGTTAAGGATATCAGAGTTCAAATCAAGAAGTAGAAAGAGACATGGGCCGTGCACGTAGGTAGGATGACCGCTGGTCATTATGGTTACTGGTCTGGATTGTCAGAACAGGCAAAGGCACGAAGGGGGGAGAGAAAGTTAGGTGGGCCGACGAGATTAAAACGTGCCTTGGTATAACAAGGCAACAGAAAACACAAGACCGTGTCGATCAGTGGATAATGATAGAAACCTTTGCCCTGCAGTGGGCGTAGTCAGGTTGGTGATGATTGTGCCGAACGGAGGCTGAGGATCGTGAGCGCATTAATGACGATATCATTTCGTGTGCTCTCTGCTCTCCCGCAGATAAACCGTCCACAGAACATGAAGAAGGACAGTATCCAGACCAGAAAGCGCAAGCCTAAGAACGCTGCGGCTGGTAGTGCAGCTGCGGCAGGTGTGGGTGGACCCGTCGTCAAGGTTGAAACGGCTGCAGCAGCCGCCGTTGCCGCGGCCTTCGCTGTGCAAGGTGGTGTCTTGCTGTCCACGGGCTCGGCGGACCAGGCGTCAACGTTGCAGCAGCCGCAGCAAGCTCACCAGGAGCAGGGCAGTGCGCACCACCAGCAGCAGCAGGCTCAGCTTCTGGGATCATCGCGAGTTCCCGAAACTGCCACAGGTAAGCATCTAGCGCGCGTATTGCATTTCCGTGTGAAAAAAAAAACATTAGGAGAGAGTGTGGCACGATACAGTTAAAACCAAAGAGAGAGTTATGCATCTGACGACGTGATCGCCATGTAGAAAGCGAGTTTGACTGCCGACTAAGGCGATGAAATGCAAAAGTTTGATATAGGTGCAACCCCTGTTGATCAACATTAGTCCTGGTTTTCAAACTATATGGCGCACTTTACGATCTCATCATGCGTTTGACAGACAGATTCCAAGAGAGCAAATTTTCTTTCACGGACAAGCTGTTCTTAGTAGACTCTTCACCGTCTGTTTGTGTTCTTCTGACTCTGTCCACGAAGTCTCGAAGTGATGTCTAGCCAAAGCAGGGGTGCTGCATGAGTACTTGAAAGGCTCGCCTCGTGCGACAAAGTTAATGCTCAGTGGAAAAGGCGTCAAGGCGTAGCGATCTTCTAGGAGTAGGCTGGGAGCGGTAGTGTAAAGGCGAGTGTGGGCTCTTCGTGGCGAACGCATTTTCGCTATGGTCAGGGCTACTCGCACTCCTCACCCCAAGATTGACACAGTGTCACATCAAGAGCAATGATACAAGAAAGAAATAATTAGAATAACACTTGCAAAACATAAAAATGCTTGGGAAGAATTGCAAGAGAGAGAGAAATAAATAAAAGGACGAAACAAGGGGGTTAACCTAAAGAACTGGTTTGCTACCCTGTACACGGGTGGGGAATGAAGAGCTGGGAAGAGGATAGAGATAAGGAGATATAAAATAAGTTATAAAAAAATTCACATGCACACACATGCAGGGCGTTCCGATTACAGTGGTATGGACAGGCTGGTCAAACGCAAGAAGTGCAGGAGCGCCTTCACAGCCTTCTTTTGCGATGTAAAGTCCTGTCGGTAGTGCAGGATTCTTTCTTCCAAAAGAGTCTGGTTGTCCAGTTCGTCTAGTGCATTGCAGAGCAGATTGTGAGCATTCACACAGAATGTGCCAAAACTTGCAAAAAATATACAAAGGCAATAGCCTGATGGGGGGGGGGGGGGGAGGGAGGTATGGGCTTCGCTTCTTAATGGCTTTCACGGGAGGGGGTGGGTGCTGGTTGCATTTTATGAACTTTCATGCACTGTTGGACGTTTACTCAACTACAGTTGAGTAAACATTCTTACCCACTATACAACCCCTCGGAGACCACTAGTTGTAAAGTTCATGGGCCAGTGCTGCGCGTAAAGAATGCGAAGTGAATTCGTGAAAAGCCTGCCTGTTAAGGCTGCAGCTGTGTAACTTGACTTAATTCTACCTCCCAGCTTATATTTCTATCCATCATTTTGGCTCATATATGGCTCAAATTTAAATCCCCATTACGGTACCCTGGAAGCAGCGAACGTGAATCTTGAAGGCTATGTCTTTAAAGATTACGAACGCCAGAAGGGAGTGTTGGAGTCGGAAACACGTTTTGGCCACCGTTTGTCTTGGGTTACATTTGCCGATAAGCACGCAAATATAGGACAATTCAGCTTGTCGGCCGCGGCGGATGACTTTCTAAAAGGACCCGCATCGGTGGTCTAATGGCTAAGGCACGAGGCTGCTGACCCGCAGTTTGCGGGATTGAAGACCGGCCACGGTGGCCGCATTTTCGATTGAGACAAATATGCTTGAAGTCCGTGTGCTTGCATTTAGGGGAATGCTAAAGAATCATGACTGGCTTAAATTTACGGAACTCTCCACTACGGTGTCTCTCACAATGAGATCGTGGTTTTGGAATGTTAGACCGGCACAATTATTACTAGAATTTCGAAAAGGGTGGCATGCGTTGAGGGCTGGTTGATAGCAAGGTGTTCGAGACTATCAAACAACTGTCATTGGTGGACAACGTCCTAGAGTCCTACCTCGCAGAAGAACGTAAGAAAGCAGCAATAGTTGCTAGGACTTGTAAAACTCACAGAGCATTCAGTAACATTTTATGTATTGTCAGACCATACCAATTTTGAGAAGTTTATTACAGCTTTGCCACAAAGGTGAAGCAATGAACGTAATAGTAATGAATCGGAAGGTCACGTGCAGAATGGCAAGCAGATCGAAATGTGCCCTGTGTTTCTCACGCATGAATAAGGCACGAATTGTACTCACAAGTAGAGTTAAACGCGAATAAGCGTCTAAGTTGTTACTTTGCTGTGTCTGAAAAGCGCTCCCTTTTTGCAAAGGTAGACTGTGTAACAATGGCAGTGACCTTTGTGTACACGGTAACTACAACAGAACCGTTCCGGTGAAAGCCCAAGGCATGCTAGTGTCTCCCCACGAGAGAAGCAAGCGCATGCGTGTGCGGCCACCCTGCTTTCTCTCCGTAAGGAAAAGCACACGTGGGAGATGAGAGCACGCGTCGCCGCGTCGTTACAGTGTGGCGACACGCGCTCATTGCACCATCTCTCTGGTAATGCTGAAAACACGATAGTTCCCCCCAAAATGCTTATTACCAGCGGTAAGTGGTAAATATAAATAGCTTGGCGTTTGTACATTGAAGGAGGTGCTCATTCGTGGCTCAGTGGCTAATGCCTCGCACTCACAATTCCGCAGTCTGACGTTCGATTCCACGCACTGGAGTCTTTTTCTAGATTAATTTTTTTCTTTCTTGCATTTTCATATATATAGATACCTATGCATGTGCGATGAATGACGGCGACGCCGACAGCAAAATCCAACCAGGAGTGTCTATATAATTGCTATTGCAATAAAAGTAAATCATTGTTAGTGTTTAACGTTTCAAAACCACCATAAGATGTAAAAAAAAAGTATGACACAAAAAAATGACTGATGTGACAAATACACAAGTTTCCAATGGGGTCCTCATGCTGGTAGACATATCTCAGTGATGATAACGTTAAATGTCAACATAGGATGCTCCATACAATACGTTAATCATCACACAGAATAGGTTCAGCATTTCAAATTCTGGCCCTGCCGTGGTGGTCTAGTGGCTAAGGTACTTGGCTGCTGACCCGCAGGTCGCGGGTTCAAATCCCGGCTGCGGCGGCTGCATTTCCGATGGAGGCTGAAATGTTGTAGGCCCGTGTGCTCAGATTTGGGTGCACATTAAAGAACCCCAGGTGGTCAAAATTTTCGGAGCCCTCCACTACGGCGTCTCTCATAATCATATGGTGGTTTTGGGACGTTAAACCCCACATATCAATCAATTTCAAATTCTGCCAAGTACTTCTTAGGGTACTTTTGTTGTTTTGAATGCATAAGGTTAGCATCTGACCAAAGTGTTATGTAATATCACATATGAAATAGATGAATGAGTTCGTATTTGTGAAAGGCTCAGTGTAAGTGAAATTTATGCGAGTTCGATATAGAGGATAATATTACTCTCGAAACAGTATAGCACCAGAGAAAACTCCATATCATGACCACTGATAGCATCATGCTGTAGATATTTTAGTACATGTGCTGATAGCGAGCAGGTCGGCTTGTGTTGAGGGCACACATTCTGTGAGACATGCTGACATTCTGTGAAATGCTGTATTTTTCTAGGCATCGTTAATCTTTGCCTGTATTGCCGATTCCTGAGTGGCAGCATACTGAAATTTGTGCAAGATGCTTTTGTATAACGTGTGATTGAGAACTCACTTCCTGCTTTTGCAGGGGATATGAACAGCCTGGCAGGCAAAAATTCTGCGCTGCCTCACATAAACCTGACCTTGCCATTCTTCAGTCAAGCTGGGCTGACTTCTGTGGCAACCACTAGTCATACCACTAACGCTGGCCTTGCGACTGTTGCCCGTGTGCCTGGAGTCATGACACTGTCTTCCCTCATGGCCTACAGTGCTGCTGGGGGAGTTCTGCGGCCACAGACAAACGGCCACTATGCCCCTTCCACGCTCGGGACCCTGGATCCTGTGGCCGAGGCCCAGTCTGCCGAGCAGAGGGCGTCAAATCTAATGAGCCTTACATCATGAAGCAGGGATAGCGTCATTCGATTGATGCTGCTTGTCCAAAGCTGCTTATAATGTACATGTGCACCGAACTTGATGCAACACATTTTCTGCATAACACTTACCTTTTCACACATTCAGTGCAACATGACAGGTACTTTCTGCGCATGTGTCGCTGTAACGATGCTGCCATTATATGTGACCACGAAGTGCGTCCCTGAGCCAGTGTTGCGGCATCTTAGTATAACTGTCCTGAATGCTAATATAATTACTTTGCAAAAATGTGTTTCATCAATTTCTGCTGCCCTAGTACGTCAACCAGCAGACACTGTATAAATTCTATATGAAGGGTGCCCACTCAGCTCATTAATAACATCGGCTTATCATGCCTGAGAAGCAGTGCTACCAAAAACGGTGCATTTTCACGAACTTGTAGCCGAGTGATCATTTCTTTCTCGCATCCAATCATCTTGAGCTGCCTACACATTTGCACATAAATGGAGGGGTGACTGTTGAATCCTAAATGTATCGTCTTCTGTGCAAAAAGAAAGTCAGAACTTATAATTTGCTGTCTAGTTAGTCAACTTCATGATGCATGTCATATTGAATGGGGTGTGCTGCATTGACTCAGTCTGCAGAAGCGATAGAATGCTATAAACATTTTTGGGGCAAGTTTATTTCTCATAAACAAAGAGGGACACATTGGGCTGAGTCATTCATATTTGGGACGTAAATAATTGCCGGTAACTATCTTGCGCTGCTTGACCTTCCCATAGATTTTCTCTACTGCACTTGCATGCCTACGATAATTCATTGATGAGGGGCCTTAATTATTTGTGAGCATTCTCTGCTTCACAGCATGAGCCCTTTTCCTTGGTTGCAAAGGTGGGCTGAATTTCTGATAGTACAAACTTCATGTTCCACATAAATTGTGCCAAAGGTGAGTTCAATACTGTGATCTAATAATGAATGATGGTAAAAGTAAAATATAATATTCATAACACTTTAGGCTTAGATGAGCATGTTGAAAATTCTGCTGCTGGAAAGAACAGAGCCTCAGAATACAATGTTTGACATATTTTTTTAAAATGTGGGCTACTACAATATTGCAAAGAATCTGCTTTTTACAGCCCTTTGCTCCTTGGACTTGCTTCAGTGTTCTGCAGGTACCTATGGGGCTATAAAAAGCATGACCTCTGAATCTGCACACATGGTCAATAAATCATCATTGATTAAATATAGGCAGTCACACCATCATGTCTGTAGTTTTGGAAAAGCATATTAGTCCTATTACAGGGTATTCACCTGGTAACGGGGTTTTACACGAAGCTTCTGCCAACTAGTGCCTTTCTTGTTGCATCAATGGGGCTGTTCCCTTCGATGTTGCTTCTTTTCTGCTATGCAGAGGGGTAGCATATCTAAATGAAAGTTCACTGGGTCACAACAGTGCAATAATTTACTGTGACATTTTCTTGTATGCCATACTCA
The DNA here is from genome assembly GCF_043290135.1 of Rhipicephalus microplus. NCBI lineage: Eukaryota > Metazoa > Arthropoda > Arachnida > Ixodida > Ixodidae > Rhipicephalus > Rhipicephalus microplus. Next base: position 94,207,276 of record NC_134704.1, on the reverse strand, counting down.
TGCCATGTACTTGTAAGTAGTTTTGATATGTGCCTTATATTGTACCTTGTATAATTCAATCTGCCAATCAAAACCATTCTTGACAGCATGGCCATGTAGACTGCTTGTTCAAGTTCTATGTCTGCCCATACACTTCACTGTACAGTTGATCATGAAAATCTGCGATCACAGCCAGCGTTCTCCGAACTAGTGTCATTGTGTCTAATGTTAATTGCCCGATCTTCATATCCAACAATGCTTCTTTACCTGACACACTTACATGGAGAGTGAAATTTTTGGGGACCAACAAGTTTTCATTTCAACTATTTTTATTAAGCACGACTTTTTCCTGTACTTTGCTAAATTGAGCGAGTTTACTGTACAGATGAAACAGCTGCTATCTGAGGAAACTTAGAACTGTTGCGTTCAGTATGAGTTGCAACTTGCGAGCCATGATGGAACCATTCATCCGACAAACTAAGTTTCAGACGGCTTTGACATTAAAGCACAACCCCCTACGTTGTGATGTCCCTTATCAAGCTGGCCCATAATGCACCCTTAGCAAAAAAAAAAAAGCTTCATGGCAAAACATGTTACATTAAGAGCCGAGATAGTCCCTGCTGCTAGGTGGGCCAGTTTTCGACCACTTCAGTAACAGAGCATGAGAAATGATAGATTGCTTTTCACTATCTTTTTCAGGGCAGTGGCTCGTGTATTGCATCTCACCATGAACGTCAAACAGTTTGTGGTTTAACAAAATACTGCACTAACTGCTTATGGTCAGTGATAACTTAATGTTTTGACAATTATGTCTGGCAGTATCACAAAGCAATCTTTCAGTGTTTGCTGTTCTTCCTTGCTATTCCTTGTGGTCTCAGTAACTGGCCACTCCTTGCCACACTGGCTCAGACAAACTTGTCCTGTGAACATTAATGAAATGTTGTTTGCATTAAGTTGGTTAAGTATGCTCAGTGCTAAATTTGTTTCAAGCAATTGCTTCTGTGTATTGTTACCACAAGGAACAAATTCTAATTATGTATTGCTTTCTCCACCTTGAGCTTCTTTTTTAAATGCTTCGTACCTATACAGTTGAAGAAGTGTACTTGCGCAAGTAAGGCATCCTAAAGCTTCCGGCTTAGTATAGATAAGGAGAGTGATATTCACAAGTGCCAATTTTATATTATACTTTGAGGTACAAACTGCTACGTTTTGCATGGCTGCAGTAGTCCAGGCACTGTTGCGCGTTTATGAGGTGTTGCCTTGCCCTACGTCATTCTGATGGTGCCTTGCCCTACGACATTCTGATGCTGAATGTGTAGTCGCCAGAGGTGTATCATGTCAGTCATGGCACCATCAGTGTAATCACAGTGCAATACTCAAATACCATCTTTTGTGTGGACTACTGGTGCATAGGAAGATTGCTCAATTTACACAAGGCTCATTTATGGCTTTATTGTACGGAGAAACGTGACTAAGCGAGACTCGGTGCCGTATTAGGCCCTTCTCAGTTTTACAGGTCTTGGGCTGTTCATCTGTGTGTATAGTGAGAGCGTACATTATGTGCTCAATGCTAAATCGTGGGTAGAAGCCAAACTTGCAAGCGTGGCAAGCAGCACTTACACTACACAGTAGAAGAGGTATAATCAATACAGATGCATCTTTCCAGTCTGTAACTGTCACATGTTGTTCTTCGTACTGACTGCCATGTTAATGCGAAAGCTGGTGCAACTCACGCCATAAATTTCTGTAATGTATCTTGTCGCACCGACCTGTGATGAATGTTGTAACGTGGTAAATTGAGCCAGAATTGCGTGCTCTTTTTCACCATTGTTTTTTGTATGTTTTTGTGCTGTTTGTAACTGCCATAAGTGCATTGTGATGTTGCGTTATCCTTAGCTAAGTGAGAACTTATTGAAGTGCACCTATCAAAACAGAATAGAGTAATGCAGCCCTCTCCTCAATGCCAATTGACTACAAAGATGCTGCTATTTTGAATATTCAAAATATCATTAAGCAAACACTAGTACATTCCAAAAAATTAATAATTGTTTACGACTGACAACAACAAAAAAGAAACTTCAAGACGAACTTATGATCAACGATGCTATTTCTAATTACAAACCTCATTTGGCAGACATATTACAATGTCTTATGTGGTCCATCACTTACAATTAACCGAGGATGACTTGAGTTACTGTAAGTGCTAATAGTATGCTCGTTTCTGGAGTGCACAGATGCTGCAATCTTTAAACAATCAGAAGATTGCCTGTGGCCCACACATCACTTCTCCAGATTAAGAGCTTGCTCGATACTGAACACTGGTCTGGCATCGAAATTGGGTAAGGGATACTTTGTGGCTTGGAAAGCTCCTTGCAATACTCCTTTTATACCATATTGCTTTTCTGAGAACCACCTTGCAACATTTTTCTGGGAGGTGGGATTCTCTGAAAGTTTGACGCTGTTTGGTCCTGGGAGAGTTCTGTCACTGCTCTGATCTTTGTTCCACTCTAGCTGCAGCTCGATAGACGCCACTAGATCTTTTTTTTTATGTTTCCTGACCACAACTTGCAACAATTCACGCACGCATTCTCACCTCTGACTCTTGCCGTTTGCACGTGCAAACATACTCCGTTGATTGAGAGTGTAAATGGGCACTCGTTTCGCATTCACAGAGAGCAAGTCTTATCTGCAACTGCGTATTGCAGCAATTACGTCCATATGACTGTCGTCAGAAGCGTGGTGCCTGCGTGTTGGATTTTTCTAGTTTTCTTCTTTAACAAATGTTGGACAGTTCTTTCCCTTTCTATTTAATATAATACAGATACAAAGCCCTATGGAGAGGGGGCGAACTCAAGCGGTATTACAACATTAGTACCTGTATTCCATTCGTGAGAGTGGATTGGTCGCATCAGTGTGCTTTAGTGTTTGTTTCTATTATTCTAGAATTAGAGTTGTATGGTTCTGTGTGTTTTCCTTTTTATATTTGAGGGATTCACTGTATGCACGTTCTTGCGTTGTTTACGTTGCGTATGAATGTGGTTTGGCTGGCTTGCCATCCCCTACAAAAAGATCTCGCTCATTTATGGTATCTTGTACTGAGTTTTTGTCAACAAAAGCTTAAACATCTGCATTGGTGCCTAATGAATGAATCCACGCTGAATTCTTGGCGCATTGATGTCTAGTGCTCCCGCTGCTTAAGTTGCTGCTGCTGCTGTTCGCTGTTCTTGTATTTGTTCTTGCATGCAAGCTGTTCATTTTATAATGTTCAAGTTTAATGAATGAACAATTTCGGATTGAGTCAGGGTGCTTTTTCTTTGTTGCTCAAAAGAAACGGGTAATATGTCTTGCAACCTTGTTCGTACCAAAGATTATGTGTGTTCCTGTTCATTAATTATCTGCGGTGCTGTTTCTGTTCTGTTTCGGTTTCATTAAAATTTGACCGAAAGCATGGCGTCCCTTGCTTCATCGTTTCGCAACAGTTCAGTCATCCTACATGAGCGCGCTGCACTGCTACGTCAAGTTCTAGCTCTTAGGCAGTGTTTGTTGTCAGAGTGAAGTTTTAGTAATTTGAAGTGGCCATTCAAGAACAACTTTTAATTATGAGAATTCATATGACTGCTTGATTACGATGTACATTGCGTTACAAATTTCGGGGCACTTTTGTAGAACGGGTATTGCCCATCACTTTAAAGGTTTCTGGAAGTAACTTCAGCAAGTGGAAATTAAAATAATAGTGCAAGGTATGAAGTCATGAGCCTGCAGAACTGCACGGCAGCGGCTCACTCATATTAACTTTATATGCATTTACGATATGCATGCGCACTGGGGAGGGGGGAGGCGGAGCACCTTCTGTCACTTAACGGAGGGGGCCACAGAGGCTGCCCCCTACTTTAACTAGCCTTCACTCCCGCAACCTCCCATGAAAGGGAACCCTGCCCACGCTTGTGACCATGATCTGGTAGTACACTCTAAAATAATCGAGTACTTGGGGAGTGTTTCTGCTACACAACAGTAATCGTCATATACTCCGAGTGCTTTCCTGGCGTTATCACCATGGTAATGGTAGTTCGCGGTTGCGAATGCTGCCATAGCACCCGTTCTTGACAGGAAAGTGGCCAGCGCCGGTTTTTCAAGAAAGAAAACGCCAGCAAGTCGCATGACGAATATTGTTGTGTAGCATAACTACTCCCCGAATACTGCCATTTTTCTTAGACTGCACAGAACAGAGGCGCCTGTTACAAGGTGTGCCATTGGCGAAGCCAGGGAAGAAGACTTATTGCTGGGCTAGCTGGTGTCGGTTCACATTCATAATGTAGCTCAAAAAACGACAAGACTGACACAAAGAATGGCACACCCCAAGCGCTTGTGGTGTGTCGTTCTTTGTGTCCGTCTTGTCGTTTTTGTGCACCAAGGAGAAGATTCGGGGTTACGCCCCTCTCCCCCCCTCCCCCAAATGATCCAATTCTGTAGTATAGTACATAAATACACACACGTGCGCGCGTACGCACGCATGCACATACACCAGTGCACATGCGCGCACATACAAAATCTGTGGGAGCTCCACAAAAGTTTCTGGATACGCTCCTTTTTGGATGGTGGGAAAGGCGGGGACAAGACCGAGATGAGCCTGCAGTCTTTTTTTTTTAACTGGGGGGGGGGGGGGGGGGCGAAACCTTTGCCTTAGTATCCCACCAGGTATACCCTTTGTTTTAGGCATCCAAGTACCCTCATGGAACCATACCTGCGCAAATGCACATCCCAATTAGGTAATCGACGTGTTTTCTGTGTCTTCCCCACTGCGAACATTTATTTGGTGACACCCGCCAGTCAAGCCGGAAAGGAAACCTACACAAGGCACAAGTTCAGTAAAGTATATAGGCTTGAAGCAGGCCCGTATTCAAGAATAGTTTTTTTTTTTTAACTGGGGGGGGGGGGGGGAGGGGAGGCTGCCAACTTGCGGAAGGCACCTATTTTGATTATTTGCGATAAAACACCCTCTGCTATCATAATTTGAGGCGGGGGTGGGGGGGGGGGCCTGGTTTTTTAGGGCATATGCCTGGCTGAGGGCCTGGTTTGAAGTGATCAACCCTTGAACATAATGTGTCAACAAACCCTAACCATTTGCTCAGAGGCAATGGAAAGTACTCGTGAAGTGTGGTCGGGTTGGTGTGGATAACTGTTCATGTCGTGCAGAAAATTTGACATTTGAGAAGAGAGGAAGGACGACCACCTGTCTTCGTCTCTTGTCCTGTATGAAGTTCTTGCGAAACGCGCACAGATATATTACCATCATTCCCAACTTGCCACTCCTGTTATACTTCGAACATTTCATGAAAATTGATAAATGCAGGTAGCAAATTGTGTACATGCATCACATTTTCTTAACATCAGAAGTGTTTTTTTTTTTCACAAGGTAAAATTAAAGAGGCGGCTTGAATGGTAGTGTTGCAAAGAAAAATAAACATTCGCACAAAGACTGGTGGCCGGTGCACCAAAATTGTGGTATGCGGTGCAGTTGTTCACGAGCACGCGCTGATTGCAAGAGTACCAAGCACATTCCGTTTTGCAAAGAGAGATAAAACTTTAGCAAGATAAAACGCAAAGGTAGTGAATTTACAACCTTCAGCAAGTTTAACTCGGAACACTCCGCCACAAGCCTCGACCTACATGCTTCGACTGAAACCAGCGCGGTAACGCACTTGATACGGCGTGTTTGCTGCAGCTAGCACTAGATGGAGCATGGGTCGATTTCACTACTAAACAAGATATGTTTCACTTGTGCTTGATCTGCGTGTCAAAGCATGGGTGAAGTACATTGACTTGACAGATCCGTTTTCGCCGCCTTTCGTTCGTGGCTGCGTTCGCACGCACGGCCATGAAATTTGTTGCCCTATGCTGACATTGGCAATGATCTGTCGCGTGAGCTCACACAGCTTTCGAGTGTGAAATCATAGCGGCCGCTCGACACAAAGAATATATTGGAGAAGTACACCAAACGCACGTTTCTCGCGTTTAAAAAAAAAATGCTCTGTAAATAACTGAAATGTGGTGGTGCAGTTAATGTCGTGATTCGTTCATTTTCGGGTAGCGTCGATCGGACTGTTCGCACCATTTATCGTTCGTCTTGCCGCTGAGTTCATGTTGCTATAAAGATTCAGAGGGTTGAAATCGTGTGTTACCAAGAAAGCTGTTCCCCAACGAATTTCTGCGATTTTCAGCGTTCGACATTCCCGCCCCGACTCGGGCATCGCCATACGGTAGCGTCTGCTAGGGTGTGCCTCGTGAATCAGCCGGCGGCTTAAGCTACCTTCAGGACCTTTTGTTGAAGTTCTTTGCACGCACACTGACTGGCCCAGAATTTCCCTCTTTTTCTTCGTATCTCTCTCTCGTTCTCTCTCTCTCTATCTATGTACTTGCTCCCCCCCCCCCCCCCCCCCGGAGTTATTACATCCCATTCCGGAAAAATCAGTGCACTGTTATGGGAGTGAAGCAGATGAGGAAGAAGAGCAAGGTGATGTAGAAGAGGACAAAGAAAGCAATTGCTGTTTCATAACGATGGCAATTATCTATCTATGACACACGG